>NC_138768.1:43223041-43225541 GCF_965119305.1 Pelophylax lessonae | reverse complement strand
CGCGCTCAGCAATAACCCCCCAGCTCTGCTGATCCCTCGCTCAGCAATAACCCCCCAGCTCTGCTGATCCCTCGCTCAGCAATAACCCCCCAGCTCTGCTGATCCCTCACTCAGCAATAACCCCCAGCTCTGCTGATCCCTCGCTCAGCAATAACCCCCCAGCTCTGCTGATCCCTCGCTCAGCAATAACCCCCCAACTCTGCTGATCCCTCACTCAGCAATAACCCCCCAGCTCTGCTGATCCCTCGCTCAGCATTAACCTCCCCAGCTCTGCTGATCCCTCGCTCAGCAATAACCCCCCAGCTCTGCTGATCCCTCGCTCTGTAGTAACCCCCAGCTCTGCTGATCCTCCTCATCTCCTGCTATATTGCTCCCATGCTACGCACCACCTGTGACATTACTAGCTTCCCCTGCTCTGGCCTTTCAGCTCTGCTGATCCTTTGCCGCTCACCTTACACTATAACATTTCTTTCTGGTTCGCAAATTGGTTTACCAGTGCAGCCTGGGATATCTCCTATCTGCAATACCTCCAAAACAAAGCAAAGCTAAAGTTGAAAAAAAGCCTCCCAAAAGCTGCACGTGCTGTAAGCAAACATTGTCATAGACATCTGTGTAGGCTTTGAAGACACTTTGAAGCACCTTGAAAGCGAAGCAAACATTGTGTAAACAGAACTGCAAGGTAACCATTTTATTTAGTGACAGGTGTTTTGAATGGCTTTCAGAGTGCTTTAGATATGTGTGTCCAATGCCGCCATTTTGAAGCAAGTGTAAATGAGCCCTTTTTTTAACAGAACAACCTGTCCTGCAGATGAAACTGTTAGAGGATTGAGACAAACCATTTACCACTGACAGGGGTGCTTACAATGATCAGCTTTCATTTGGATAAAAACCTTTATTCTAAAAGGAACAAAACTGTTTGCTGTAACTGCTTTTAAAGTGTTAGCTGTAGCTTGTCTTCAATTTGTATTTTGTGTATCTAAACCTGTTAATATATCTTACACTGCCCTCCCCCCAGACGGACAATACTGTTGTCCAAAGGTGTTCCCCTGTGCTCCTTCATCCAGAGTGGAGTTACTGTAATACAGGAGGCTTGTTACTGTCCAGATCACCAAGTGAAAACAGAGGAAAAGAATACTAATGCAGCCACCACATCTAATAATTGGTAAGCTACAATATATTACATTTTTGGCTTTGACTTTAATAACGCTTTAACATTTTAAAACGCCCCAATAACATAGCAAATCTATAACAGCACAGTGGCTAAGGATTACGCACTTCTGCCTTTGCAGCACAGTGGTCCTCGGGTCCAATTATAGCCAAGACACTACCTGCATGGAGTTTGCATGTTCACATTGTGCTTGTGTGGGTTTCCTCCGGGTACTCTGGGCTCCTTCTACACTCCAAACACATGCTAAAAGATTATTGGCTCTCGTTTGTATTTATGTGAAATTTATGTGGGCAGCATTCCAACATAACGACCCCAAACACATCTCCAAGACGACCACTGCCTTGCTAAAGAAGCTGAGGGTAAAGGTGATGGACTGACCAAGCATGTCTCCAGACCTAAATCCTATTGAGCATCTGTGGGGCATCCTCAAATGGAACGTGGAGGAGCGCAAGGTCTCTAACATCCACCAGCTCCGTGATGTCATCATGGAGGAGTGGAAGAGGACTCCAGTGGTAACCTGTGAAGCTCTGGTGATCTCCATGCCCAAGAGGGTTAAGGCAGTGCTGGAAAATAATGGTGGCCACACAAAATATTGACACTTTGGGCCCAATCTGGACATTGTCACTTAGGGGTGTACTCACTTTTGTTGCCAGCGGTTTAGACATTAATGGCTGTGAGTGCTGAAGCTCCTTCAGGGCAGGGACAGACGTGTATGTAATAATTGTTGGCACTATATACACACACATCTCTGGAGTTTAGGTTCACTTGAAGTAGTAACAAGTACTCACCATAGACATCTGAGGGTCAGGCACTCGCACAATCTCCGCACTGGTGCTGATTGGACTGGATTCATCCCCATCCTGCAAGATACTGTTGGTTAAAGCAGATTCCCAACTCCAAGAATGTCTGCATGTATCAATACACCATACATGAGACAGAGATTCATTTGACTCATAATATTCAGTTCATATCTGAGATGACCTCCTTGCTGTCATGGGATTGATTCTGCACATTCTGATCTATTTCGGAGATACACCTGCAGGCCCTGGGCTTTTTTTTTTGTCTTCTTTCATTTTTCCCATACTGGCAATGCTTGAATACACCAGGCTACTCCACTATCTAAATCAGTTGTTCTCAATCAGGGCTCCCTGGAACCCTAGGGGTTCCTCCAGAGGATGCTAGGCGTTCCTTGAGCAATAAGCAATTTCTGCCTCTCAGAGAAGTTCCCCTGACAACATTGATCTTTTTAGCTATCTGGAAGAAGATAATTCTTCCAAATGTCCACAAGTGTAAGGAGCGTTCATCCCACGGACCATCACACCCAGGGCTGCT
>NC_138768.1:43200541-43218041 GCF_965119305.1 Pelophylax lessonae | reverse complement strand
ATGCTGAGTCAACATGAATGGAAGGGGCAGGCCAGGGACAGTCAGTTTGGGTAGGAAGAGGCTATCAGTGATGGTGAACCTTGGCATCCCAGATGTTCTGGAACTACATTTCCCATGATGCTCATGCACTCTGCAGAGTAGGTGAGCATCATGGGAAATATAGTTCCAAAACATCTGGGGTGCCAAGGTTCGCCATTACTGGGCTAGATGATGCTGGATTGCCTCAAGCTAGGTAATGAAGCGGCCATATTAGCCTTGCTGCAGCTTGTAATGTACATTGTGGGATGCTCACAGTGTGCAGTAAAATTAAGAGTAAATAATTTCCGTACAGGAGAGGATGCTGTACTACTGTGCAAGACTGAAGGGAAGGCTAGAGTTCTGTTTCACGATATAATCAGTTTGTCGCTGAGCAGTGCGGGGTGTACCAAGATGGCCGTCACCACCTTCTACCCACAGGTTTCTCGCTATATTTACTATATTACAATAATAATAGAAATGTAATACTGTTATTTATTCTATAAGGTGAGTTTACTGCTAAAATAAATGTAAAATTCAAGACTTGTGTGGCTGTAAGAAGATGTCCGCCGCTGCTTTGTGTTCTGTCACATTAGGAAACCTATTGGAACGCATAGCGGCCATGTTGGAAGGCATGGCGCATGCGCAGTAAGTTGTTCTCGTCCGTACGTCACTTCCAGTAGCAGAATCTGATGGGTAGCGCTATTCTGACAGAACATAGGCACTTGAGAGGGGTACCAAGGCGGGGTGCTGGGTTTTCGGGAAGCTATGTGCAGAACCCTGCTGGCCCCTCCCATCAGCCAAGACCTGACTGCATTGCAGGGAGAATAACAGAGATACATCGATGACATTACTGGGTCTACAAACTGAAAATTTGCATTAATATGTTGAAAAGGAGGAACCAGTGAAGGCAAAAAATAAGCGGATTAAACTTCAACGTTCTGTGAAAAATGAATCCTGTTTGTAATAAATAAAGACAGAACTTATGTTCAGAATCATTACTACATTTCCTTTAAACGTTGCCCCTTGGGAAAGCTTCTTTAAAGTTGATCTTGTGTGAATCTCTTTCACTTTTTACCCATTAAAGTACAATTCTCCATTAATAACAAGAAAAATAAAATGCATTATCACCTGCGTGTTGTCATTAATAAGCTGTGCACTGCGGCTCGCAGCAGAAAGCCATTCATGCCCCGGTGCCCATGATTAGTGACTGTGTGACGCCGCTCCCTAATCAGTGAGAACACTGCAGGGTATTCCATTATATCAGAGATTTATAGGAGGGAAGTAATGAGAGCCTGGCGTGTGACAATGAACATCAGTACCACCAGAATAGATAAACCCCGCATTGTGAAAGCTCATATTGGAGACGAATGCCATGAAGTGTCAAAAATAAGTGAAGAAATGTATTTACATTTTCCTTTAAAAGTTTGTTCATGCAAGTCAAGTGCACCAAGGACTTCTGAAATTCTCTAGTGCTGGCCTGCTTATCCAGGGCTTTCTTAGTGCTCATTTACATCAGCAGTAGAGGGCGGTATAAATCCGCAGTTGAGCTGCGTTTTTACTGACCCCAACTGCTCCCCCTTTAACTGCAGCGGCCTGGGGTATACACATGCCAGAGCTGGAATTATACTGTAATCAAAAACAAACACAAGGGTGCACTGGCCTAGTGCATTATCCTTCACAAAGGTTTTATTGAATAAAAAGATAAAAAATACTCACAAAAAGAGTTATTGGTACATGCATATCAAAATAATACGTTGCCGTCAGCACCAGAACAGGAAGATGTACCGTCCTCAAAAGCTTGGAATGGTTTGCGTGTTTTCGAGCCTCTTCCTCGAAACATGTAAGCCATTCCAAGCTTTTGAGGACGGTACATCTTCCGGCTCTGAGGAAGAGGCTAAGCCTCGAAACGTGTAAACCATTCCAAGCTTTTGAGGACGGTACATCTTCTGGCTCTGAGGAAGAGGCTAAGCCTCGAAACACGTAAGCCATTCCAAGCTTTTGAGGACGGTACATCTACCGGCTCTGAGGAAGAAGCTAAGCCTCAAAACGTGTAAGCCATTCCAAGCTTTTGAGGAAGGTACATCTTCCGGCTCTGAGGAAGAGGCTAAGCCTGGAAACAAGTAAGCCATTCCAAGCTTTTGAGGACGGTACATCTACCGTCTCTGAGGAAGAGGCTAAGCCGGGAAATACGTAAGCCATTCCAAGCTTTTGAGAACGATACATTTTCCGGCTCTGAGGAAGAGGCTAAGCCATGAAATGTGTAAACCATTCCAAGCTTTTGAGGACGGTACATCTTCCGCTCTGAGGAAGAGGCTAAGCCTCGAAACATGTTAGCCATTCCAAGCTTTTGAGGACGGTATACCTTCCGGCTCTGAGGAAGAGGCTAAGCCTCGAAACGCGTAAACCATTCCAAGCTTTTGAGGATGGTACATCTTCCGGCTCTGAGGAAGAGGCTAAGCCTCGAAAAGTGTAAGCCATTCCAAGCTTTTGAGGACGGCACATCTTCCGGCTCTGAGGAAGAGGCTAAGCCTCAAAACCCGTAAGCCATTCCAAGCTTTTGAGGATGGCACATCTTCCGGCTCTGAGGAAGAGGCTAAGCCTCGAAACGCGTAAACCATTCCAAGCTTTTGAGGACGGTACATCTTCCGGGTCTGAGGAAGAGGCTAAGCCTCGAAACCCGTAAGCCATTCCAAGCTTTTGAGGACGGTACATCTTCCGGCTCTGAGAAAGAGGCTAAGCCTCGAAACCCGTAAGCCATTCCAAGCTTTTGAGGACGGCACATCTTCCGGCTCTGAGGAAGAGGCTAAGCCTCAAAACCCGTAAGCCATTCCAAGCTTTTGAGGACGGCACATCTCCCGGCTCTGAGGAAGAGGCTAAGCCTCGAAACGCGTAAACCATTCAAAGCTTTTGAGGACGGTACATCTTCCGGCTCTGAGGAAGAGGCTAAGCCTGGAAATACGTAAGCCATTCCAAGCTTTTGAGGACGGTACATCTTCTGGCTCTGAGGAAGAGGCTAAGCCTGGAAACACGTAAGCCATTCCAAGCTTTTGAGGACGGTACATCTTCCGGCTCTGAGGAAGAGGCTAAGCCTCGAAACGCGTAAACCATTCCAAGCTTTTGAGGACGGTACTTCTTCCGGCTCTGAGGAAGAGGCTAAGCCTCGAAACGCGTAAACAATTCCAAGCTTTTGAGGACGATACATCTTCCTGTTCTGATGCTGACGGCAATGTTTTATTTTAATGTGCATGTACCAAGAACTTGTTTGTGAGTATTTTTATCTTTTTATTCAATAAAACCTTTGTGGAGGATAATGCGCTAGGCCGGTGCGCCCTTGTGTTTGTTCTTTGATTACAGTGGTCCCAGACTACCCTGGTCTTGAAAAGGGGCTGCAAGGCCGAAGCATTCAGGAGAAGCCAAGTAGAAGGTCTCTGGAAGCTGCATGTGTGTGGCTTGAGTTGGTCTGAAGATCACCTCTCAGAGTGCAGGAAATCGGTGCTTCACCACTTTTTGGGTCTGAGCTGGAATTATACCCCTGGTCAAATAAACGGGGCCGCTCTGCAAATGCCTCCTCGCCTCCTGTCAAATACTATCTGAACCACGGTCTCTAAAGTCGGCCATACGCCAGAGGAATTTCGTTTGAAAACGTTCATTTTTAGAATGTTCATTCGATTTCACTGGACAAAATTTTTTTCAAAAGTTTTGCTTAGAAGATTAGGAAAAACCTCTTTAAACTGAGCACAAATCTAATTTCAGAATGGCTGTAACACGCAGAAATGTTAAGAAATATGAAATGAACTTTGAATGACAATAATCGATATAAAGTGGTTTGCAGCGATGTGCACAAAAGGCTCGGCTCACCCTGATCTGATCCTTACTGGCTGAGACAGCAGCGTTAGCCACTGGACTGCTGCTATTGTCAATCACAGCCAGGGAGCCAATGAGGAGAGAGCAGGGGAGGGGTCAATGTGTTTTGTATGAAAGGTGGCAGGAGCTGTGGTAGGGGACCCGAGAAGGGGGAGGATCGGGACTGCTCTGTGCAAAGCCATTACATAGAGCAAGCAAGTATATGTTTGGTATTTTCACCACTTGCTGTGGGGGCTTGGAAGAGGAAGCGGAGATGCAAATCACTGTTGGGAGGGGGAGCAGGGAAATCGGAGTTGTTGGGTCATTGCTGTGAGGGCCTGGAAGAGGAAGCGGAGATGCTAAATCACTGTTGGGAGGGGGAGCAGAGAAATCTGAGTTGTTCGGTCATTGCTGTGGGGGCCTGGAAAGAGAAGCGGAAATACTAAATCACTGTTGGGAGGGGGGAGCAGAGAAATTCTGAGTTGTTGGGTCATTGCTGTGGGGGCCTGGAAAGGCGAGTAGAGATGCTAAATCACTGCTGGGGAGGGGGAACAGAGCCATTGAGTCACTGCTGGGGAGGGATCTAAGCTAGCCAGTTGGAGGAGGGTAAGCAAAGCTGCAGAGTCTCTAATAGAAGAGAGAATCAGAAGGATCAGCTGATAAATAACTGTAAGAAGGGAGAGCTAAGCTGCCAAGGAGGGGGGGGGGGGAATCAGAGCTGGGTGAGGGGAGCAGAGAAAACCGAGTTGTTGGGTCATTGCTGCGGGGGGGGCTTAGAAAGGGGAGTAGAGATGCTAAAACCACTGCTGGGGAGGGGGAACAGAGCCATCGAGTCACTGCTAGGGAGGGGGAACAGACCAGCGAGTCACTGCTAGGGAGGGGGAACAGACCAGCGAGTCACTGCTAGGGAGGGGGAACAGAGCCAGCGAGTCACTGCTGGGAGGGGGAACAGAGCCAGCGAGTCACTGCTGGGAGGGGGAACAGAGCCAGCGAGACATTGCTGGAGAGGGGTAACAGTGCCATCGAGTCACTGCTGGGGAGGGGGAACAGAGCCAGCGAGACATTGCTGGGAGGGGGGAACAGAGCCAGCGAGACATTGCTGGGGAGGGGTAACAGCGCCATCGAGTCACTGCTGGGGAGGGGGAACAGAGCCAGTGAGACATTGCTGGGAGGGGGGAACAGAGCCAGCGAGACATTGCTGGGAGGGGGGAACAGAGCCAGGGAGACATTGCTGGGGAGGGGTAACAGCGCCATCGAGTCACTGCTGGGGAGGGGGAACAGAGCCAGTGAGACATTGCTGGGAGGGGGGAACAGAGCCAGCGAGACATTGCTCGGGAGGGAGAACAGCGCCATCGAGTCACTACTGGGAGGGGGAACAGAGCCAACGAGTCACTGCTGGGAGGGGGAACAGAGCCAGTGAGTCACTGCTGGGAGGGGGAACAGAGCCAGCGAGTCACTGCTGGGAGGGGGAACAGAGCCAGCGAGTCACTGCTGGGAGGGGGATCATAGCTGGGCGAGGGTAGCAAGGGAAGATGAGACACACACTGGGCGCTGCCATCTTGCTTTGCACAGCATAGAGAAGGTGAGGTCAAGCTGTCAACTACATCCCAGACATCGGAAGCCACCTTTGCCCTTTTTGTGTCAGTCATGGCTCTCTGCATTTGTCAGCCACCAAAGCGAGCGCTCTGCAGCGGAGATGAGGGATTGGCTGCTGACTGACGTTGCCATTTGCATATCAGAAACCATCTGCTCCCTACTCAGCCTGTGTGGATTGGGAAGGAGTGAGCAGATTATGAAGGCCCCGCTACGTCCACACAGATGGGGAATATAAAGGTTCCCTTTAATCCAAGGGAGAAGAAGAGAAGCAATTTGCTGTAACAGGTTGTCTGAGCGCAGCTGGTGCAGAGACATTTATCTAGTCATGAATGACAAGTAATCTTCCCGTACGAGGGATGTCATCGCTGGCAGGTGACAAGGGACACTCCGCAATTCACTCAGATTGGATGGGTGATCTTTCTACCGTGATTGGAAAAAAAAAAATAATAAATCCCATCAGACTGGCGGCTGATTATTGGCGCGGGCAGGAAATCGCTCAGGAAATTGTTATTTAAGAGCAGCTACATTACGCAAATACGGGTTGCATAGACCTGATATGGAACGTTATACGGGACAGCAATTTCTAACCCATATTATATGGCAGGGAAGGATTTCATTCCATCCACACAGAACATTCAAACTCAGCACAAGTCACTATTTATATTTACATATAAATTAATATATTATATATTCTTATCAGTGTTTGGTCTATTAGGCTGGTCATACACTATACAATTTTCCTGCTCAACTTTCCTTTGGGCCCCTTTCACACGGGCAATCAGATCTGATCCGCCTGATCAGATCCTCCATACATCCCTATGGGGCAGCGGATGTCAGTGGTGACATCTCCGCTGACACCCGCTGCGTCCCAATCCTGTCTGTAAAATCCAGACAGATGGAAACCCTATTTTCCACCCAGGAGGATCGGATGAGAACAGACAGGCGGTTAGTTCTCATCTGATCTCCCCATAGAGGACAGCGGGGATCTGACAGCTCCGTCATCCGCCTGCTCAGCGGGGATCGGCAGATCGATCCCCCACTGAGCAGAATGGACTCCGTCGGGCGCACTGCTCATGTGAAAGAGGCCTTAGATTTACCAAAACTATAAAATATGAGGTCAAACCTAAAGGATCCCATGTAATAGGGACGTTGTAAATGGCCATTTAGGAGCAGTTGGGCGTTTTTTTCAGAAGCCCCTGAACCCACCTACATGTTATCTTATCTGTCCATGTACACAGGGTCGTTTACAGTCATTTGCAGGCAGTTGAGTTCAGGGACGTTTTTTGGAACGCAATTATTTGCGTTCGAACGTGTGTTTCCCGGCGTTTCAAATGCAGAAACGCGGCTGAACATGACCAAACGTGACCGAACGTGATGAACGTACGTTCAGCCACGTTATACGTTTTTTTTCTTCCATTCAAAATCAATGGTTCCCTATTGATTTGAATGAAAGGGGCACCGCAAGTCCGATCAGGATGATCCGACTTGCGGTGCGACTTGCGGTCTGAGAATCTTGAGGGGGAACTCCACACCACAATGGGAAAAAAAACGGCGTGGGGGTCCCTCCCAGGTTCCAAACCAGGCCCTTCGGGTCCGGTATGGAATTTGTGGGAAGCCCCACGCCGAAAAAAAGGTGTGGGGTCCCCCCAAAAATCCATACCAGACCCTTATCCAAGCATGCAGCCCGGTAGTGCAGGAAGGGGGAGGGGACGAACGAGCGGCACCCAACCCCCCTCCTGGACCATACCAGACCACATGCCCTCAACATGGGGGGGAGTGTTGGTGCTTTAGGGCAGAGGGAGCTCTGCACCCCCCACCCCAAAGCACCTTGCCCCCATGTTGATGAGGACAAGGGCCTCATCCCCACAACCCTGGCCGGTGGTTGTGGGGGTCTGCGGGCAAGGGGGCCCCCCAGATCCCGGACTTCCTCCCTATGTGAATGGGTATGGGGTACACTGTACCCCTACCCATTCACCGCATAAAAGGCAGTGTATTTGAATAACGACAGGAGACGTTTTGGAAAGTTTATTAAAAATCTTCATTCGGTCTTCTCCCCCTCCTCTCTTCTGGTCTTCTGCTCTTTTGCTGTCCGCTCTTCTGCTCTTTTGCCCTTGGCTCTTCTTCTTCCTCCGGTCCTCCTCCAACGCTGTCCCCGGTGATTATGCCGGTCTCTGGCCTCTGCAGCTTGTTATATAGCCATTGTGGGCGTGGCCGTTCGGTGACGTCATCGGGAGGCCCCGCCCCCTTATGTCACAGACGACGTCTGTGACATAATTCACTACCAGTTTGCACTGAAATCAGAGGAAGCAATTTCAGTATAGGAGAGGAGCTGGTACAACTGTGCAAAACCGGAGTTCAGAAATGCACTCATTTTCTAGGCAGCCCATAAAGGAGTACTATTTTTTTGTTTCTTCGGTTCAACGAAAAAACGCGACTCGATTCCCCCATCCACATCAAGTGTTCCCTTAGAGTATTGTATTCTGACAGCAAGGAAACTTCCTTGGCCATCAGAATATACTGATCACCGCTGCCGGCTATAGCCAAACAGTAGCCAATCAGGCACCAGGAGCTCAACCAAAATAAATTGGAGCTCGCCTGAAAAAAACAATACACCCTCAAAGAGGATCAGGTCCTCTCAACAGCAGCCTGCAAAACCTTGCGGCCAAAAGAAGCATTCACAGATATCAACACATCCACTTTATAAAACTTTGTGAAAGTGTGCACTGATGACCAAGTGGCCACCTTGCAAACCTGCATCACTGACGCCTGATGACGAAAAGCCCAGTGCGCCTTAACAGGGAAAGGAGGAACCTGGCCCTTGATGGAATAGGCTTAAATCACTGTCTGTCTGATAATTCTGGAAAAGGTCACAGAGGAAGTGGACAACCCTTTTCAGCTCCAATCCCAGAAGCCGACTTATCAGTAGAAACGCGTCGGGGGGAGCAAGCCGTGCTGCTACATGTCCCGGATCGCACTGCAGGCGACCGCGACTTTTTATCTGAGCATTTGCTGTCTACAACATTGGATGTTTGTAAGTGTTTTTACTGTTACTTATTGAATAAACTGTGGGTAATGCACTATTAGTCCCTTCCTCTTTTTATTGCGGTCCTCTTGCCGGTATTCCTACTTTTGGAAGCCTCCAGACCCCTAAAACTGGGAAGCTCTCTGGATCCATCCATCCCACCGGATATCCCATCAACTTTGGCTGATCCACCGGATTTGTTGGTACCACAGTACATGCTCCATTCTCTCTCAATTGTGGTAAGAGTCCATTCACATCACTGGGTGTCATCACAAGATTGCAGTTTTGTTTAAAGTCACGTTTTTGGATTGCTTTTTGGTAAGAGGTTTATTCACCTAATCCATACACACCTATCATCCATCAGTTGGTTTTCCTGCGCGTATCACCTTGGGAACACCCCCTTCCAGATGAAAAAGACTTTATTCAATTTGTTGATTTATTTGGATCCTTTTTCACATATGGATATCATGTTATTGTTAATTTGTTCACGTATTAGCACACTTTTGTAATCTACACGTTACATTTCTTTACTCAACCCTTTACTAGGCCCATTTTTGAACACAAAGACAGAGTCTGACTTCCTGAAAGACTCTGTAACTGCCAGGTACACTCTAATTTCCCGGACCACATCCAAGGCATGCAAGGCAAATTTCTTCTGATGTTTAGGCCTGGGACACAGGGAAGGCAACACAATGTCTTCATTCGAATGAAAATCAGAGACAAGCTTTGGAAGGAATGACGGACAGGGGCGAAGAACCACCTAATCTCTGTGAATCACAACGACAGGATAACACCGCCAGTTCCAACCCCTGCGCGCAGAGGCTATAGCCACCAGAAATACACAGAGCGCTGGGCACAGGACTGCATAATACAGAGCGCTGGGCACAGGACCACATAATACACAGAGCGCTGGGCACATGACTGCATAATACACAGAGCACTGGGCACAGGACTGCATAATACACAGAGCGCTGGGCACATGACTCCATAATACACAGAGCACTGGGCACAGGACTGCATAATACACAGAGCGCTGGGCACAGGACTGCATAATACACAGAGCGCTGGGCACATGACTCCATAATACACAGAGCACTGGGCACAAGACTGCATAATACACAGAGCGCTGGACACAGAACTGCATAATACACACAGCGCTGAGCACAGGACTAAATCCGGGGACAGACTTGGTCCGGGGACAGTGTCCTCAGTCCGGGGACTCTCTCCGGAACCCGGGGACATCTGGTCAACCTAGTGTATATATCAGACCCAAAGGGAGCAAACAAGTACAGTTCATGGTTGGGGTTTATATACACAGAGTGTGAATCACTGGCCCAGAGAGAAAAGTACTGTATGCAGCCAGGAAAGAGAACTTTTTAGTACTTTTCTTACATCAGTGTCTTGAAAATGCTTGTTGCCAGCAGATCAGTTTTATTATTATTAGAAGGGATCAGCCCATGAAATCCTACTAATTTCTCCTATGACAAGTTTCCTTTAACATTAAATAGGAAGGATAAAGCAGTATAACCCAACGGTTATGAAGATCTGAAGCTGTGTCCATCAATGAACGGAAGAGAAATGTGCATTTATTATTTTTTCCTGCAGGAGCCTGGAAAGCATTGAAGGCGTGATCAGTGGATCAGGGGTGCAATGTCAGCCTTCTGCAGACAAGCCCTGCAGCTTTCTGCCTGTACCTGCAGAGCGCTCATCAGCACCTTCGCAGTTCATTCACAACTACACACCAGCAGCTGTGATGGCAGACGGTACTTGAAGTTCATTCATTCACAGGAAATGGTGAATGAAAGACTAGGCCATGTGGGCGGAGCCCTGCATGGCTGACCTCTTTTCAAAAAGTGACAGCGGGTGCAAAGAGAAGATTCCACACCTGCTGTCAGACTGTGGCCCGAGGGAACAAGCTGGAGTAACTGTTATACGTTACATGTTCAACAATTAATACGGTAGCACATGTAGCATGTTCTAAAATGTGAACTTAGCCTTGAAGTCCTCTTGAGGGTTGATAACACGCAGAATACTTGTGGAATAAGCTCTGTCAGCCCTGTCCAGTTGTCTTTTGCTAAACTGAAACTCTCCCACTGTGCTCATCTCCATAACGGACAAATCATTCTGTACCTTCAAGATGCAAACTTTTTAGGTTAATTAGACCCCATAAGATGACACAGGAAATGTGCACAAGACAGCTCTACATTTCAGACATGACCAACAGATATTTTTTGCACAAATATAACAAACAACACTTTCAATAGTGTATATTAAAGGTGACCAGATTTCTAAAATGAAATCCGGGGACATATATGTTTTTTTTTTTATTGGCAAATGGCACAGGAGTGCATAATACACAGAGCGCTGGGCACAGGAGTGCATAATACACAGAGCGCTGGGCACAGGAGTGCATAATACACAGAGCGCTGGGCACAGGACAGCTTAATACACAGAGCGCTGGGCACAGGACTGCATAATACACAGAGCGCTGGGCACAGGACTGCATAATACACAGAGCGCTGGGCACAGGACTGCATAATACACAGAGCGCTGGGCACAGGAGTGCATAATACACAGAGCGCTGGGCACAGGACTGCATAATACAGAGCGCTGGGCACAGGACCGCATAATACACAGAGCGCTGGGCACATGACTGCATAATACACAGAGCACTGGGCACAGGACTGCATAATACACAGAGCGCTGGGCACATGACTCCATAATACACAGAGCGCTGGGCACAGGACTGCATAATACACAGAGCGCTGGGCACAGGACTGCATAATACACAGAGCGCTGGGCACAGGACTGCATAATACACAGAGCGCTGGGCACAGGACTGCATAATACACAGAGTGCTGGGCACAAGACTGCATAATACACAGAGCGCTGGGCACAGGACTGCATAATACACACAGCGCTGAGCACAGGACTAAATCCGGGGACAGACTTGGTCCGGGGACAGTGTCCTCAGTCCGGGGACTCTCTCCGGAAACCGGGGACATCTGGTCAACCTAGTGTATATATCAGACCCAAAGGGAGCAAACAAGTACAGTTCATGGTTGGGGTTTACATACACAGAGTGTGAATCACTGGCCCAGAGAGAAAAGTACTGTATGCAGCCAGGAAAGAGAACTTTTTAGTACTTTTCTTACATCAGTGTCTTAAAAAATGCTTGTTGCCAGCAGATACATTTTATTATTATTAGAAGGGATCAGCCCATGAAATCCTACTAATTTCTCCTATGACAGGTTTCCTTTAACATTAAATAGGAAGGATAAAGCACAGGGCTCAGCGTAATAAATCTGTCTTGTTCTGGCAGTAGAACAAAGCCGTCGTCAAATTCTCTACAGAGTAATGTTGTGTAGATCAATAAAGAACCGCAAGTGCAAGCTGATAACCGATGTGTACAGAGCCGTAAGCCAAACTTCATCTATAGTGGCCACATACCATAACCTCAATGCAGTGAGGACTAGGCTGGGGGGTCAGACGGGCCATTATCTCTCAGGCCAGTATTATTAGGATATTCTAGGTGGCCATGAAAGGAGATAATTCCCCATTCTGACATTCATCAGAGGGGGACCCGCAGTCAGTGTTACATGCTGTTCACACCTGCAATCAATGCGCCTGGGCAATCTTGCAGCACCAACTTGGCGGATCTTTGGAAGGCCTCATTGTGTTGCTATGGCTATTTTAGTGATTTTTATAGCACAAATATATGAAATGATGTATTTTGGTTACTCTGTATTGTTTTTAGAAGCTAGGTTTTCCCTATTCATAGCTAATTAACTCGTTTGACTGGTTCATGGAGCTCATGCAACAGGAAGTGATGGTGGCCAGAAAAAAGGTGCGAGAACAAAGGAGTTTAACTCAGCCATGTGCTGGAGACAAAGGGGAGTCATTTTGGAGGACTCAGAAGTAAGGAGCTGTCTGGAAGAGATCTTGGATAAAAGGAAGACAACTCCATAATAAAGAAAGACTGAAAATAGGAACTTTATTTTGGGATGACACTAAATCTACAACCCAAGTTAAGGAACAGCTTATTGTATCTCTATTGCATACATTATCCATGCCCATTTGATAAGAAGGATAGCTTGTGCATGCGTACACTATATTGTCAAAAGTATTGGGACACCTGCCATTACACGCACATGAACTTTAATGGCACCCCAGTCTTAGTCTGTAGGGTTCAATATTGAGTTGGCCCACCCTTTGCAGCTATAACAGCTTCAAATCTTCTAGGATGGCTGTCCACAAGGTTTAGGAGTGTGTCTATGGGAATGCTTGACCATTTTTCCAGAAGCGAATTTGTGGGGTCAGACACTGATGATGGAGAGAAGGCCTTGCTCGCCATCTCCGCTCTAATTCATTCTAAAGGTGTTCTTTTGGGCTGAGGTCAGGACTCTGTGCAGGCCAGTCAAATTCCTCCACCCCAAATTCGCTCATCCGTGTCTTTATGGACCTTGCTTTGTGCACTGGTCCAAATCATTTGGTGGAGTGGGGATTATGGTGCGGGGTTGTTTTTCAGGTAAAGGGACCTCTTAAGGCGTCAGAATACCAAGACATTTTGGACAATTTCATGCTCCTGTGAGAACAGTTTGAGGATGGACCTTCCTGTTCCACAATGACGCTCTAATTCATTCCAAAGGTGTTCTATCGGGTTGAGGTCAGGACTCTGTGCAGGACAGTCAAGTTCCTCCATCCCAAACCCACTCATCCATGTCTTTATGGACCTTGCTTTGTGCACTGGTGTGCAGTCATGTTGAAACAGGAAGGGGCCATCCCCAAACTGTTCCCACAAAGTTGGGAGCATAAAATAGTCCAAAATATCTTGGTATGCCGACACCTTAAGAGTTCCCTTCACTGGAACTAAGGGGCCAAGCCCAACCCCTGAAAAACAACCCCACACCATAAACTACCCTCCACCAAATGATTTGGAGCAGTGCAAGGTCCACAAAGACATGGATGAGTGAGTTTGGGGTGGAGGAACTTGACTGGCCTGCACAGAGTCCTGACCTCAATCTGATAGAACACCTTTGGGATTAATTAGAGTGGAGGCCAGGCCTTCACATCCAACATCAGTGCCTGACCCCACAAATGCACTTCTGGAAGAATGGTCAAACATTCCCATAGACACACTCCCATAGACACAGCCTTCCCAGAAGAGTTAAAGCTGCAAAGGGTGGGCCAACACAATATTGAACACTACAGAATAAGACTGGGATGCCATTAAAGTTCATGTGCGTGTAAAGGCAGGTGTCCCAATACTTTTGACAATATAGTGTATATTGAATGCGTATTTCGTAATACTCTGTATGCCATGAATTTACCTGAATTTGTAAGTAGTTTTCACAGTATTTTTGTTTAGCAAAGCACATAATTGTGTAGGGAGGTTTTTTATGCTTCCTTGCTTTACCACATAGTGACCTTAAAAGTGATTGTAAAGGTAGCAGTTTTTTTTTTATCTTACTGCATTCTATGCTGAGAGCTTGGGGCCCTTCCGTCTGAGGCCCGGGGGCCCTTTACTCCCGTTGCAGGGCCCTTTTTAAACCACGGTTCACACGGCTGTGACCGATCATGACAAATCAAAACACATTTATTTCAATAGGTGTCCCTAATGCGATTCAAGTTGCAATGACAAAAAAAAAAGGTTCCAGCACTACTTTTCTGCGACTTTGGTGTGATTTGAGTGCCACAGACGGCAATGTCAAATTAAAAAAGGAAGTTGCAAGGAAATTGAAAGCAAGTCACAAAGAAGTCACACAACTTTGGGGTTGCAGCAGTGTAAACTGAGCTGTATGGTCCCGCAGTGGGACCCTTTCACATGTTCTGCAGCAGTCCCCTTCCTGCCATCTTGGGGCCTCTCCGCGGTGGCCAAACACCAGGGCCAGGTTGTAAGCACAACCTTTGCAACCCTGGTAGCTCCACCACTGGTCAGGAGCATGTTTCCAGACATGTCCCAATATACAAATACACTGATGTCATCAGTCTTCTGCAGGCAGGAGGAACCATTTCCTCAGTCTCCTGCCCCAGTGTCAGCTTGGGTCAGAATGTCCGCCACAATATCGAAGTCCTGTTATAAGTCGCTGATTGCCGCCATTACTAGTAATAAATAAATAAAAAATATCTTATAGTGTGTAGTAGTGATCGACCGATATCGGTTTTTCGTTGCCGATACTGATACCAATATTTTGGCCAATGCATATCGGAATCGGACGATTTGTGCCTACATTTTTGCACATTTAAAAAATTCTTAACAGGTACTCTTGTGGAGGGATCTGGGGGTCTAAAAGACCCCAAACCCCTCCTCTGCACTTAAAAGCATTCATTACACCAAGTTTGGCTGTTTTGAATGCTATCATTTTTTTAAATCTGGCGCCGAGTACCCGGAAGTGATGTCATGACATCACTTCCGGGTTTTTGCATGGAGACCTGATCAGAGCCGAATGCAGCTTTGATCGGGTCTTCGGCGGTTGTGCAGGCTGGACATCCCCTCCCGCTCCTTGTAATGACAGCCGAGCGGCTTCCCAGCCGCATCGGTTGTCATTACAAGACAGCCGACCCTCGGCTATGGACGCCGGTACCGGGGTGATGGATCTAGCTGCAGGCATCACTACGGTACAGCACTTTCCCGAAATATCAGCAACCTCCGGGGCCGATTCCCATATATCGGGGAAAGTGCAGATCGGCCCTCGATATAGCGGCTTTGCCGATAATCGTTAGATCCCTAGATTGTAGACACTATAACTTTTGCGCAAACCAATAAATATACGCTTATTGGGATTCTTTTTTTACCAAAATTATGTAGCAGAATACATATTGGCCAAAATTGATGAAGAAATATGATTTTTTAAAATTTTTTGTTGTTGGAATGCGTTTTATAGCAGAAAGTAAAATCAAAATTTTTCCAATTGCTTTTTTTTTTGTTTGTTTTGTTAATATTGCGCAAAAAATAAAAACCGCAGTGGTGATGAAATACCACCAAAAGAAAGCTCTATTTGTGGGGGGGGGAAAGGATATAACATTAAATTTGGGTACAGCGTCACACAAGCACGTAATTGTCAATTAAAGTAACGCAGTGCCGTATCGCAAAAACTGGCCTGGTCATGAGGGGGGGTAAATCTTCCGGAAGTCAAGTAGTTATTTGAAAAAGCTGAAGTTAGAAGTTGATTGGCTACCATGCACAGTTGCACCAGATTTCGCACTCTCCAGTTTTAGTAAATAAACTCCAATATCTGATGCTAGATAAACCCAAATCGGAACCCCCCTCCCCCCCCCCCCGGGCTGTGACAGTTTTACTTCCCCACAAACATTGGATCAATAACTTCCTACGTATACACGACACACTGCAACTTTCTGGAAGGGAAAATCATCTGTAAAAAAAAAAAAAAAAAAAATGCTCATCATTTTTGTGGCAAGTTTTGGAAGGTGAGCAGAACAATTGCAGTGATATAGAAATGTAACCGCCATCACTTATCTATGTCCTCAGAGAGCCGGGGGAAATATATTTCTGTCCGGTATGACAATATCAAATGAGAAGAGAGCCTCTCCAGCCAGAAAGCGGCAATAGATTTTACTCCCAGCTTTCAGCACTTTCTCAAATTCAGACAACAGCCAGAGATTAACAAAAAGGAGCCCAGAGTTATATTAATGCTGCAGAGAAAAACTTCATCTGAAGACAATAGTTCTAGGTCAGAGAATGTTCTGTAATTATAGAAATCAATCTGAGTTTCCCCCGTGTGTCATAAGCACGGGATCTGGTTATCTCTAGCGTCATGAGCTACCTTGGAGCAAGGTTGGCCACCAGCAACACAGCCACCAATGACACTCTAGGCCCAGGACGCTTGGCATCATTCACTGATGTGGTTACAGCGGCCAGCTCACCGGCACCATGGCCATGTATGCCCCTGATCCAGAGTAATGTAACGAGAATCGAAATTGAAGCACCACACCACTGCTAAGAGGTCCAGATACAATTTTATTCCATTAAAAAAGTCAGGGGGCAATTCGAAAAGTATCCAACGCGTTTCAGGGGTTCAAGAGAGCATTACACTACAAGCCAAGGAGACTGTGGAGATCCTCTGGATTGTAGAAGCTGCCTGCCCAGGAACCAGATCATTTACACCAACACCACAACCTAAGATAAAGAACAATACCAGCAGGATAGCCCTACGGGTCCAGCGATATTTATCTAATCTCCTCAACCCTCAACGGATCCCAAGTAGGCAGTATGCAGGGCCACGTTCAGCATTCAGAAGATGGAAGTCTGCCTCATCCAGAACTCAACTTATTGCCCTCTGATGCACTACTGGAGCCAAAAGGTAGGGGTCAGAGATGAAGAGGAGACTGATGGGGGGGGGGGGGGACATGCATGACTGGCAGGCTTCTGATTTGATGGGGGGGGGGGGACTCTGGTGTATATCAACAACTGATGTGATGGTGTGAAGGGGAAAACTAATGTGATAGGGGAACCTCTGATATCATGAGGAGACTGATATGATGGGGGAACCTCTGATATCATGAGGAGACTGATATGATGGGGGAACCTCTGATGACAGGAGGAGACTCTTGTGTGATAGGGGAACCTCGGATGTCATAAGGAGACTCTGATGTGATGGGGGAACCTCTGATGCCATGAGGAGACAGATGTGATGGGGGAACCTCTGATGTCATAAGGAGACTGATATGATGGGGGAACCTCTGATGTCATAAGGAGACTGATATGATGGGGGAACCTCTGATGCCATGAGGAGACAGATGTGATGGGGGAACATCTGATGAGGAAACTCTGATGTGATGGGGGAACCTCTGATGTCATAAGGAGACTGATATGATGGGGAACCTCTGATATCATGTGGAGACTGATTTGATGGGGGAACCTCTGATGCCATGAGGAGACAGATGTGATGGGGGAACCTCTGATGACATGAGGAGACTCTTGTGTGATAGGGGAACCTCTGATGCCATGAGGAGACAGATGTGATGGGGGAACCTCTGATGTCATAAGGAGACTGATATGAT
>NC_138768.1:43148041-43195541 GCF_965119305.1 Pelophylax lessonae | reverse complement strand
CAGTGATTTAGAATCTTGGGGGATGCGTTTGAGATGCCATTATATCTCATTGGCACCCTAAACGCAGTGAGATTTTGCTGCAATTGACGCACGATAAATTGCGGCCTAATCATGCAAACAAAATAGCAGGATGCGTGTCACCCAAAAGAAATTACAGAACTTCTTTTGGCGACAAGCATCCAGCGACCTTTCAATGATTTGTAGTTCAACAATCACGGCAAAATCGCACAGCGTTTACGGTGTCATTTAGAAATGATGGCATCGCAAACACGTCCTGCGTTTTGCCATGATTCTGAATTGCAGGGATTCAAAGCGCCCAGGTGTGCAGTGGTTTTGTCTGCTTAAATCTGGAATGGATGGCTTTCCAACAGGCTAGTCCAACACAAAAGAGACAGCTATATCAACCCAAAGCTCCAATATGTTTATCGGGAAATGGCAAGGTGGGTTTATCACAAAACTACAAATCCTTTTTTACATAATAGTGTAAATATATATATATATATATATATGTGTATGTATGTATGTATGTATGTGTATATATATATATATATATATATATATATATATATATATATATATATATATATATATATATATATATATATATATATATATATATAATGTGTGTGTATTTATCACATCTACGCCTTTGTTTTCCTGGGATTCGACTTAAACCACTTCCTGTCCTTAGGTAGTTTATAAACGGCATAAGGTTGAAGTGGTTATACCAAGATCATGGTTAAGGCTACAACCATGATCCCAGTATTGCTTTTTTCAGCCAGCGAATCACTACATGGTAAAAGTGATCCAAGTGACCATAAAGCCACTGGATCACCTTTAGAGCCTGCTCACACTACCGCGACCAGAAAGTCACCCCATGAAGGAGCGACTTTTTAGCATGACTTTAGCATGACTTGTGCACTACTTTAAAGAGACTTAAATGATAGGCGACTTGTCGGTGGGGAATGCCTGGGTAATCTTTTTCTTCTTCCTGGAAAGTCTGATCACAGTCGCTTGAAAATAGATAAGGATCCGACTTAGAGGCTACTCCCATTGAAGTCTATGTGCACAAGTCGGATAGAGGTCGAAGTAGTACAGGAAGCTTTTCTGAAGTTGGAGCAACTTCAGTAGTGCATATTAAGACGGCTCTCATTCATTTACATTGAATTTGTAATGACAAGCGACTTGGGGCGACTTGAGGTTGCACAAGTCGTGTCCCAAGTTGGAGTAGTGTGAACCGGGTCTTACAGGCAGCGGAAAGGAGTCCACTCTCCCCACCCATCTTCTGTTAAGGAGTCCACTCTCCCCACCCATCTTCTGTTAATGCCTTTACCGGGCTGGGGAATCCCAGTAAGGATGAAACCCACGGCATCTGCTTCCTGGGACACAGGGATGTAATGGATGTTGTTCCTCTCACGGTGCGGCGTTAGAATCCGGAAATTACGAGGATTTCGTCACTTCCAGTTTTAGTCTGATGTACACAAGCTGTGAAAGCATCTGTTCAAACAGATCTCGGTTTTATCAGATGCTTTGAAGGCCAGAGGAGAGTTCTGGGGTCTAATAGGCCCCAGATATCCCCAAAAAGAGGACCTGTCATGTCCCAGGCTTGCACAAGGAATGTTGATCATCCCTTGTAATAGCAATAAAAATGATTTAAAAAAAAATAAAAAAGGTATAATGTAAAAACAAAAAATGAAAATAAACATTTTTAAAGTGCCCATCCCCCTGTGCTTACGCACAAATGCGCATGTGCACGTCGGTCACGGACGCATATGTAAAGGGCAATCGCACCACACGAGGTATTGCTACGAATGTCAGAGCAAGAGCAATCATTCTAGCACCAGAGCTCCTCTGTAACTCTAAACAGGTAACCTGTAAAGGCTTTTAAAACTTGCCTATGGAGATCTTTAGGTACTGTAGTTTGGCGCCGTTCCACAGCCATACAAAATTTTTAAACCGTGACATGTTCCTAATCTATTTGCTTGGTGTAACATCTTATTTTGTACCAAACAATTTGGTATTATATTTTGTTTTTGTGCATTAAAAATTCTTTTTCCCAAAAAATGTTTTTTAAAAACCACTGCGCAAGTATCGTGTGACATAAAAACATGCAACACCCACCCTTTTATTCTCTAGAACCTCTGCTTAAAATACATACAATGTTCCAAGTAGTTTTCTAGGGGAAAAAAAACCCTGATTTCTACATGTAGTAGAGCAATGTCAGAATTGGCCCGGTCTGAACTAGTTAAAAAGTCTCATTTGGTTGGTTGCATGTCACTTGGCAAATTATTTTTACTCAGCATAGCTCGACATTTTGGAGAAAAAGAAAAGCAAGAAAATTAAAAAAATAAAGTACCTTTTCATAGTAAACGATCCCATACTCCTTGTCATCGCTCTTCACGCATGGAAATTCCACCATTAGGTACATAAAATTGGAACTACGCTTTTCACTCTGCAAGAAACAAAAATAGTAATAATAAATATTAATAATCATTGGATGTCTTCAGCTGCTGTGTAAAGTCACAAAGCCTAGAAGCCAGCTAAGCTGTAGTGCCAATAGAGAACAAGCCAGGAGGAAGAGAGGACAGAATGAGCAGTGATAATATATCCTTGATCCGCTGCTGCTTCTCTGAGGGGTTGTACTTGACCAAACCATGCTGCTGCTGCAGTGGAGATCTGTGATCTGGCTGTGCTGGGTGACAGGCAGGCCTTTGTCACAGAATAGAAAATCCTTTGGCAAAAAAGACAGTTCCCACACACAACTCACCTGCCATCTCTCACATACAGACAGCCACTAAAGGGAACACTTACAAATCGAAATATGAAACTAGATCATACAAATATATACTCACTGCCCACTTTATTGTTTACACCTGTTCAATTGCATGGTAGCAAAATTGCTAATCAGCCAATCACATGGCAGGAACTTCAATGGATTTAGGCATCCAGACAGAGTGAAGATGCAAGATGGTAGGGTGAGAATTAGGCAAAAACAACATGGAAGCATGGATCCATCCTGCCTTGCATCAACTTGTCAGGCTGGTGGTGTAATGGTGTGAGGGATATCTTCTTGGCACACTTTGGGCCCCTTAGTACCAATTGAGCATCATGCACATGCCACGACCTACCTGAGTATTGTTGATGACCATGGCCATCCCTTTATGACTACAGTGTACCCATCTTCTGATGGCTCCTTCCAGCAGGATAATGCACCATGTCACAAAGCTCCAATCATCTCACCACTGGTTTTCTTAACATGACAATGAGGTCACTGTACTCCAATGGCCTCCACACTCACCAGATCCAATCACTGTACTCCAATGGCCTCCACACTCACCAGATCCAATCACTGTACTCCAATGGCCTCCACACTCACCACATCTTATCCAATAGAGCACCTTTAATATGGTGGAACGGGAGATTCGCATCATGGATGTGCAGCCAACAAATCTGTAGCAACTGCGTGATGCTATCATGTCACTATGGAGCAAAATCTCTGAGGAATGTTTCCAGCACCTTGTAGAATCTATGCCATGAAGAATGAAGGCAGTTCTGAAGGCAAAAGGGGTCAACCCGGTACTAGCATGGTGTACCTAATAAAGTGGCCGGTGAGTGTATAATAGTAAGCACATAAAAAAGGTGCAATGTAAAAAATGTATCCCGGCTAAACTTAAAGCAGAACTTCAGTCTGCCTCTCAAGTGGCTCCGCCCCATCCTCCAGGGCTGCCATTATAGTGCATGTGCAGATGTGCCAATGGGTTCTTTCCTAACCTTCGGGGTTCTGGTACAGCCCGTCGGCACATGCAGGTGGTTTACTGCAAATCAGCAAAGACAGGGAAGATTTGGGACTTTCCTGGTAGCCCTCTTTGTGCATGTGTGAGAAAACCCTGCGCATGCGTAGATAGTTGGGGAAACTAAAGCAAGCGTAGCTGTGCTGCAGGTCTCTCCCGGGACCAAAAGCCTTGAGGCACATCTATGAACTCGCAGGAGCCAATGAATAGAAAACAATTCTTGCCTAGGTGAGAAACGCAGCAGTGTTGTTCTGCAGCACAAATAAATGATGCCCAATTGTAAGAGAGGAAAGGGGGAAGAAGAGGAAGTGGGAGAAGAAGAAGAGGAAGTGGGAAAAGAAGAGGAAGTGGGAAAAGAAGAGGAGGGGGGGGAGAAGAGGAGGGGGGGGGAGAAGAGGAAGGAGGGGGGGAGGAGAAGAGGAAGGAGGGGGGGAGAAGAGGAAGGAGGGGGGAGAGAAGAGGAGGGGGGGAGAGAAGAGGAGGGGAGGAGAAGAGTAAGGAGGGGGGGAGAAGAGGAGGGGGGAGAGAAGAGGAGGGGGGGGAGAGAAGAGGAGGGGGGGAGAGAAGAGGAGGGGAGGAGAAGAGGAAGGGGGGAGAGAAGAGGAAGGGGGGGGGAGAAGAGAAGAGGAGGGGGGAGAGAAGAGGGGAGGAGAAGAGGAAGGGGGGGGGGAAGAGGAAGGGGGGGGAGAGGAAGGGGGGGGAGAGGAAGGGGGGGGAGAGGAAGGGGGGGGAGAGGAAGGGGGGGGGGAGAGGAAGGGGGGGAGAGGAAGGGGGGGGGGAGAGGAAGGGGGGGGGAGAGGAAGGGGGGGGGAGAAGAGGAAGGGGGGGGAGAAGAGGAAGGGGGGGGAGAAGAGGAAGGGGGGGGGAGAAGAGGAAGGGGGGGAGAAGAGGAAGGGGGGGGGGAGAAGAGGAAGGGGGGGGGAGAAGAGGAAGGGGGGGGAGAAGAGGAAGGGGGGGGGGGGAGAAGAGGAAGGGGGGGAGAAGAGGAAGGGGGGAAGAAGAGGGAAGGGGGGGAGAAGAGGCAGGGCAGCATGACAGGACCTTGAGGGCAAAGGTTCACTTTAAAACAAGTTTATTCTGCTCATATATTGCCTCTTGTAGTCTAGGGTTAGGGGCCGCACTATACAGAGGGGCCCTAATGAGGCAATGCGGCATCCATATAAATTTGTTAGAGCCTATTTACATTGGCCCGCAGCCAATCGCAGAGCAACCAGAATGATTTAGGGCTCCAGGCGCTCTATGTTGTGGGATGGCTAGGGGAACAATTCAGCACACTGCACCGACCCTTTTTTTGTTTTAAACAAACTTTATGTGAAGTGTACAAAACTTACACTTCATACACTGCAATGTCGGGGCGTCGCGATGCGCTGTGTGACATTGCAATGAGATTCAGGGAGGTGTGCTGTATTTTATCACAGTGCGCTGCAGTGTAAATGGGACACATAGGAAACAGTTTTCCAGTGTGTCCCTGCAGGGACAGATGTTTTATCGTGTGGTAAAACGTCTGTCACCGCATATAGTGTGAATTTGCCTGAAATGTTCTGCAATTAAAACCTCTGTTTAAAGAGCAGATTGTTAGTATAATGTGATTTTTGCTGGCCAGCGGGTAAGTGTGCTGGGAAAAATTGTTTTGCTTGTTTTGTCCAAAGCCCTTCCCCGTACGCCTTACATGCTAGTTAGAAATATAAAATGGTGGCTGAAATTTTTGCCTATAGTTTGCCTTCTCTTGTTCCTCCCTTTCCCCACCCCTCATCAACATGCTAGTAAATTGTTTAAATAAAGCCTGTTTTCATTAGATCCATTATTTTCAATCCAGTGATGTGGGTCTCTGTGCTTCTCTATGCAGATCATGGCGGATAGGAGGTGGTCAGCAGGATTCTGTACATGGCTTCCTTAAACATCACAGCGCCCTGCCTCGGTACTCCACCCAAGAGCCTTCAGCAATGATGCAAGCAGTGAGAGGAGTTATGCAAATATCCAATGCTGCAGTCCTGGAGGCAGATGCGGCCCTTTGCTTGCTTTAATCTAGCCCTTGGGGCGCTTTTTCATCCATTGACACTAATGATGGGGCACAAATCCTGCCAATTACACCAATGATGGGGCACAATTTCTCCAAATGACACAAACCACCATAGGACTCAATGATACAAATGATGGGACACAATTCCTCTCAATGACATCAACAATGGGAACCAATGAAACGAACGATGGGACAGAATTCCTCCCGATGAAATCAATGATGGGGCCCAATCACACCAATGATGGGGCACAATTCCTCCCAATGACGTCACAGATGGGGCCCAATTACACCAATGATGTGGCACAATTTGTTCCAATGACATCAACGATAGGACCCAATGACAACAATGATGGGACACAATTCTTCCCAATGACACCAATGATGGGTGTCAACACAATTCTTCCCAATGACATCAATGATGGGGCCCAATGACACCAATGATGGGGCACAATTCCTCCCAATGACATCAACGATGGGAACCAATGAAATGAATGATGGGACAGATCCCTCCCGATGAAATCAACGTTGGGGCCCAATGACATCAACGATGGGGCACAATATCTCTAAATGACATCAACGATAGGACCCAAAGACACCAATGAAGGGACGCAATTTTTCCCAATGACACCAATGATGGGTGTCGACACAATTCTTCCCAATGACATCAATGATGGGGCCCAATTACACCAATGATGTGGCACAATTTTTTCCAATGACATCAACGATAGGACCCAATGACACCAATGATGGGACACAATTCTTCCCAATGACACCAATGATGGGTGTCGACACAATTCTTCCCAATGACATCAATGATGGGTCCAATGACACCAATGATGGGGCACAATTCCTCCCAAAGACATCAACAATGGGAACCAATGAAACGAATGATTGGACAGAATCCCTCCCGATGAAATCAACGATGGGGCCCAATGACGTCAATGATGGGGCACAATTTCTCCCTTTATGACACAAATGATAGGACCCAATGACACGAATGATGGGACACAATTCCTCCCAATGACATCAATGATGGGGCCCAATGACACCAACGATGGGGCACAATATCTCTAAATGATATCAACGATAGGACCCAAAGACACCAATGAAGGGACACAATTTTTCCCAATGACAATGATGGGGCCCATTGACAAATGATGGGGCACAATTCCTCCCAATGAAACAAACAATAGGACCAGTGACACGAATGATGAGACACAATTTCTCCAAATGACATCAAAGATGGGGCCCAATGACACCAATGATGGGGTACAATTCCTCCCAATTATATCAACGATGGGGCCAGATGACACCAATGACGGGGCACAATTTCTCCCACGGACAAACGATGGGGCGCTATTCTTCCCACTGACACAAAAGATGGGGCATTGCTTACTCCCCGCTTATGACTGGATTTTTTCTACTCCCAATGGCCACAGTCCGCCCCCTCCTTAAGTCTGAAGGACAGTAAACTGGCCCTTTGTTTAGAAATTTTGGAGACCCCTGGTCTAGATTATGCTGGATGTCCCCCAGTCAGGAAATGAGAGCAGCTCTAAATCAGACTTGCTGCATCTTTTAATGCACATTGTGTGAAGCTCACAGTGTGCAGTGAAATAAGTAATCCATTTCAGTACAGAAGAGAACCTGTACAACTGTGCAGAACTGAAGTGGACGCTGGAGTTCTGCTTTAACATGAACACTTGCTGCATATATCTGATGGTTTCCATGTAAATGTCCTGAGAGCGGAGTCTTCCTTCAGCCCCTCCTAAGAGTGTAACTTTGGAAAGACTTTTACCATTTCCCCCTAAATGTAGTCTGTGACATTTCGTGTTGTGCGGCTCATTATGAAAGAGCTACAATAAAGGTTTTATAAGAAAGCTCTTAAATTTCTCCTCTAATAAAAGATGCACAATAAAGGAGACTTTAATTAACACAAGAGCTGGTCTGAGCATCTTTCTTTAATGTGTGAGGAATATGTCCGCTAAGAGAGGAGGTCACATCACACAAGGGCTCTCCAAAGTCACGTCTGAGGACGCACATTTCCTCCACTCTTTCCAACTCATGGAACTCTGACGTGGTGTGCGCACCAATTCTGCAGCTGGAAGGTCTTCGTCTGACTCAAGAGCATAACCCCCACCGAAAATCATTTCATACATCACAGCTTACCAACCCTTAGATGAGGTGGCTGCATTCGTTTTCTTTTTCAGGTGTATTCCTTTTTTTTTTTTTTCCACCTGGTGATCCCGTCAAGAAGTGCTCATTTGCACAAGTTTTTCCCTCTGAACAGTGATCCATGACAGATCACTTTGCAGAGGGTGCTTGTCAGGTGGTGAGGGGGGTGTTATGTCACCTTCCCACCACCTGTTTTAACTATTGATCGAACGATAACGTTTTTTTTTTATAACGCCGATACCGATATTTTGGTAATCGGATATCGGTATCGAACAATATTTTCGGACATTAAAATTATTTATTTATTTTTTGTAATGACTACAGGTACTGTGGTGGAGGGATCTGGGGGTCTAAAAGACCCCAAACCCCCTCCTCTGCACTTAAAAGCATTCAAAACGCCAAGTTTGGCTGTTTTGAATGCTGTACGTTTTTTGAGTTTGGCGCCGCCAATACCCGGAAGTGATGTCATATCATCACATCACTTCCGGGGTACTCGGCGCCGAATTAAAAAAAATGGGGATCAGGTCTTCTCTTCGGTGAATCTTCTCCAAGAGAAAAAATTACAGGGAAGGGAGCTCCAAAACACAGCCAGCGATTGACAGCCTCAGCTCTGTTCCTGTGTGCTGTGTGAAAGGGGGGGGGGGGTGTCCTTATCCCTCCAAACCGCTCTCCTCATTGAGTTTGGTAGGGTGTCATTTCAGCTCCCCATCCTCTTTCTTTCTGACAGCTCAGACAAGCTTTATAAATTATGTACTTTGAATTGATGTAGAGAAGAGAAGACTGCAGATACACTTGTACAGCTTATGTTGTAGGATTTGTTTCAGCTCTGTGTATCACCTGAGGCTTGTCCCTTCACTGGGTTATATGGAAAGGTTTACAACCACTTTACCTTTAAACTGTTAACCTGCAAAGGTTGTTAAAGCATTGCCTATGTAGAATTTTAGGTACTGTACTGATAGGTAGGTACGGTTTTGATGCATGTTAAAATGCGTTGTGTCAGCAAAGCCTATTCAGCCTGAACGCGCAAAAAAGTTGCATGTACGTTTTTACACTGGAGTTTACCACAAGGCATGGCAGTGCACTACTGTGCACATTGGGGTGCTCTGCAGGGTACATCCATTGGCATGGGGCAGGAAAGAAAATCGCTCAACTGTGTTAATGGGGAAATCCCTCCTATGGAGCCATTGTATTCTCCTGGCGGGGGGTGATTACTGCTAGCGGCTAGAACAGCCGCTAGCAAAAATCCGACAGGCTGTTTGTACCCAAACATTTTCTCCACTCATCCATGTTTTTTCACCTGTTTTGCATTTGGCTAGGGTCCTTGTCCCTACTGGTAACATGAGGCGATACCTGGACCCTATAGAGGTTGCACAGGCAGTCCAACTCCTCCAGGATAGCACATCAATATGTGCCATTGCCAGAAGGTTTGCTGTGTCTCCCAGCACAGAGGAGATTCCAGGAGACAGGGAGTTACTCTAGGAGAGCTGGATGGGGCTGTGGAAGGTCCTTAACCCATCAGCAGAACCGGTATCTGTGCCTTTGTGCAAGGAGGAACAGGAAGAGCACTGTCAGAGCCCTACAAAATGACCTCCAGCAGGCCACTGGTGTGAATGTCTCTGACCAAACAATCAGAAACAGACTTCATGCGGATGGCTTGAGGGCCAGACATCCTCTAGTGGGCCCTGTGCTCACTGCCCATAACTGTGGACCTTGATTGGCATTTGCCATTGAACACCAGAATTGGCAGGTCCGCCACTGGCGGCACCCTGTGCTTTTCACAGATGAGAGCAGGTTCACCCTGAGCACATGTGACAGACATGAAAGGGTCTGGAGAAGCCATTGAGAACGTTATGCTGCCTGTAACATCGTTCAGCATGACCGGTTTGGTGGTTGGTCAGTGATGGTTTAGGGGAGCATATCCATGGAGGAACGCACAGACATCTACAGGCTAGACAATGGCACCCTGACTGCTAGTAGGTATCGGGATGAAATCTTTGGACCCATTGTCAGACCCTACGCTGGTGCAGTGGGTCCTGGGTTCCTCCTGGTGCACGACAATGCCCGGCCTTATGTGGCAAGAGTGTGCAGCCAGTTCCTGGAGAATGAAGGAATTGATACCATTTAATGGCCCCCACGCTCACCTGACCTAAATCACATTGAACACCTCTAGGACATTATGTTTCGGTCCATCTGACGCCACCAGGTTGCCCCTCAGTCTGTTCAGGAGTTTAGTGATGCCCCGGTCCAGATCTGGGAGGAAATACCCCAGGACACCATCCGTCGTCTCATTAGGAGCATGCCTGACGTTGTCAGGCATGCATACAAGCATGGGGGGGTGTCTATAAAAACTATGGAGTACCATTTTGAGTTGCTGCAATTAAATTTTAGTAAAATGGACTCTTGCTGCATCATTTTTTTTACTTTGATTTTCGGGGGTCTTTGAATTCAGCCCTCTGTAGGGTGATCATTTTCATTTCCATCAAATGGTGTGGCATCCTTTCCTTCCTAACACATTAGCCAGTCCATACCAGTATAGATCCTAACACATTACCCAGTCCATACCAGCATAGATCCTAACACATTACCCAGTCCATACCAGTATAGATCCTAACACATTACCCAGTCCATACCAGCATAGATCCTAACACATTACCCAGTCCATACCAGTATAGATCCTAACACATTACCCAGTCCATACCAGCATAGATCCTAACACATTACCCAGTCCATACCAGCATAGATCCTAACACATTACCCAGTCCATACCAGTATAGATCCTAACACATTACCCAGTCCATATCAGTATAGATCCTAACACATTACCCAGTCCATACCAGTATAGATCCTAACACATTACCCAGTCCATACCAGTATAGATCCTAACACATTACCCAGTCCATACCAGTATAGATCCTAACACATTACCCAGTCCATACCAGTATAGATCCTAACACATTACCCAGTCCATACCAGTATAGATCCTAACGCATTACCCAGTCCATACCAGTATAGATCCTAACACATTACCCAGTCCATACCAGTATAGATCCTAACACATTACCCAGTCCATACCAGTATAGATCCTAACGCATTACCCAGTCCATACCAGTATAGATCCTAACACATTACCCAGTCCATACCAGTATAGATCCTAACCCATTACCCAGTCCATACCAGTATAGATCCTAACACATTACCCAGTCCATACCAGTATAGATCCTAACACATTACCCAGTCCATACCAGTATAGATCCTAACACATTACCCAGTCCATATCAGTATAGATCCTAACACATTACCCAGTCCATACCAGTATAGATCCTAACACATTACCCAGTCCATACCAGTATAGATCCTAACGCATTACCCAGTCCATACCAGTATAGATCCTAACACATTACCCAGTCCATACCAGTATAGAACCTAACACATTAACCAGTCCATACCAGTATAGATCCTAACACATTACCCAGTCCATACCAGTATAGATCCTAACACATTACCCAGTCCATACCAGTATAGATCCTAACACATTACCCAGTCCATACCAGTATAGATCCTAACGCATTACCCAGTCCATACCAGTATAGATCCTAACACATTACCCAGTCCATACCAGTATAGATCCTAACCCATTACCCAGTCCATACCAGTATAGATCCTAACACATTACCCAGTCCATACCAGTATAGATCCTAACACATTACCCAGTCCATACCAGTATAGATCCTAACACATTACCCAGTCCATATCAGTATAGATCCTAACACATTACCCAGTCCATACCAGTATAGATCCTAACACATTACCCAGTCCATACCAGTATAGATCCTAACGCATTACCCAGTCCATACCAGTATAGATCCTAACACATTACCCAGTCCATACCAGTATAGAACCTAACACATTAACCAGTCCATACCAGTATAGATCCTAACACATTACCCAGTCCATACCAGTATAGATCCTAACACATTACCCAGTCCATACCAGTATAGATCCTAACACATTACCCAGTCCATACCAGTATAGATCCTAACGCATTACCCAGTCCATACCAGTATAGATCCTAACACATTACCCAGTCCATACCAGTATAGATCCTAACCCATTACCCAGTCCATACCAGTATAGATCCTAACACATTACCCAGTCCATACCAGTATAGATCCTAACACATTACCCAGTCCATACCAGTATAGATCCTAACACATTACCCAGTCCATATCAGTATAGATCCTAACACATTACCCAGTCCATACCAGTATAGATCCTAACACATTACCCAGTCCATACCAGTATAGATCCTAACGCATTACCCAGTCCATACCAGTATAGATCCTAACACATTACCCAGTCCATACCAGTATAGATCCTAACCCATTACCCAGTCCATATCAGTATAGATCCTAACACATTACCCAGTCCATACCAGTATAGATCCTAACACATTACCCAGTCCATACCAGTATAGATCCTAACGCATTACCCAGTCCATACCAGTATAGATCCTAACACATTACCCAGTCCATACCAGTATAGAACCTAACACATTAACCAGTCCATACCAGTATAGATCCTAACACATTACCCAGTCCATACCAGTATAGATCCTAACACATTACCCAGTCCATACCAGTATAGATCCTAACACATTACCCAGTCCATACCAGTATAGATCCTAACGCATTACCCAGTCCATACCAGTATAGATCCTAACACATTACCCAGTCCATACCAGTATAGATCCTAACCCATTACCCAGTCCATACCAGTATAGATCCTAACACATTACCCAGTCCATACCAGTATAGATCCTAACACATTACCCAGTCCATACCAGTATAGATCCTAACACATTACCCAGTCCATATCAGTATAGATCCGAACACATTACCCAGTCCATACCAGTATAGATCCTAACACATTACCCAGTCCATACCAGTATAGATCCTAACGCATTACCCAGTCCATACCAGTATAGATCCTAACACATTACCCAGTCCATACCAGTATAGATCCTAACCCATTACCCAGTCCATACCAGTATAGATCCTAACACATTACCCAGTCCATATCAGTATAGATATCCAGCATATTTTTCCCCATTGAGATCTGATGTATTTTCAATCAAAGTGTTCCTTTAATTGTTTTGAGCAATGTTTGTAATTTAACCACTTGCCGACCGCCGCACGACTATCTACGTCGGCGGTCAGCCCCTCACAGGCAAACTAACGTAGGGCTACGTTGCTTGCTTGTGAGGGTCTAGGGAGCGAGCGCGCACCGCCGGAGGCGCGCTCCCGCGTGGTCACGGACCCCCCCCGCGCGTGTGACCAGCGGACCCGATGTCCGCCGGCCACTCGGCGATCGGCGGGGGAGAGGGAGAATGTCAGGCAGCTTGTGTAAACAAGCCACCTGTCATTCTCCTCGCTGTAAAGACACTGATCACATGGATCTACTATGTAGATCCGTTGATCAGTGTCCTTACAGCTCAAGCCACAGCCAATCACAGTAGAAAGCACGCCCCTAGGGACACACACAGCCCCTCCCTCCCAAATAAAGTTAACCCCTTCACTACCAGTGTATTTTTACAGTAACAGTGCATATATATAGCACTGATTACTGTAGAAATGTCACTGGTAACCCCAAAAGTGTCAAAAATGTCAGTCAAGGGTCCGATCTGTCCGCCGCAATGTCGCAGTACCGCAAAAAAAAAATCGCAGATCGCCGCCATTACGCGTTAAAAAAAAAAACAACAAAAATTACAAAAATCTTTCCCTTTGTTAGTAAACGCGATAACTTTTGCGCAAACCAATCCAAATACGCTTTTTGCGATTTTTTTTACCAAACATAGGTAGCATAAAACAAATTGGCCGAAAATGTTAAAAAATTTTGATTTTTACATTTTTTTTGGGGGGAATTTCATATAAAAAAATGTGAAAAATATTGTTATTTTTGCAAAATTGACGCTCTTTTTTTGTTTATACCGCGTGATCAAAAAATCGCACAGGTGATCAAATACCACCAAAAGAAAGCTCTGTTTGTGGGAAAAAAAGGACGCCAAATTCGTTTAGGTACAGCGTCGCACGACCGCGCAATTGTCCGTTAAAGTCACGCAGTGCCGAATCGCAAAATACCCCCTGGTCGGAATGGGGGTAAAATCTTCCGGGGCTTAAGTGGTTAATACCAAATTGTATGGTTAGTTAATGTTGGTTTTCTATAGGATTTTATTTTTATTTTTTTTAACTAACCTTGCTGTCCCCTTCCTTGCACGCTTCTATCTTCAGTGTGGGCATGTGAAGCTAAGTGGCATCTTTTTCTGGGGTACAGAGCTGCTGGCTACCCAGCATGAACCTGATCTCGTGCATGCGCATAAACGACAAAGCGCGGCGCACTCATTGTTGCCTTGCATTGCATCATTTCCTGTTTGGAAATAACGCAATGCCACCCGCGGAGGATATCCACTGGCTTCTGGGATTGGTAAAACTCATATCCCAAGAGCCAATGCGGTGGCCTGAAATGACGTACACCGGAAGAGAAGCATTTACCCTTTACCCCCGGTTCACATTAGTGTGATCATAGAGATCGCATGTAATTTGGAGCGCACTGCTCCTAAATTACATGCGATCTCATGTGCGGTGCAAATTTCAGCCATACACTCTGTATGGCTGAATTTGAACTGCATCCGCACTAAACACGCACATGACCCTTTTTTTTATCCGCAGCAGAATCAGATCGCATGGTGGTTCACACTAGTGCGATCCGATTCTGTGTGAACTTACAGATCGCACTGCGATATGCGATCGCAACTGGGGGTGTCGATAACTGTTAATTGACACCCCCAGCGTATCGCATATGGCAGTGTGAACTGCCAGGGGTGCGGATGCGATGCGGGATCATGCTGCATATTCGCAGCGTTCCCGCATCGCACAAATGTGAACCGGCACTTACAAACAAGGTAATTAGACTACAGAAAAAACAAAAGCCCAATCCAGTATTACAAAGTAATAACAGGCAGGCGAAGATTTCAAAACAGGAATGGAACTCTGCTTTAAGAAGGTTTTTAATGTAACAGACGCAGAAGAGATGTAAATCTAAACTTGTATAGATTTCACACATTGGGATGACAAAAGCTCTTCTATAAAGAGGGTTTAAATGACACCGACAACAGAGCAGCCTCTCCCTTGATGGATATAACGGATGAGGTGTCACCAGTGGCGGGAGAGAAGACGGCGCTGTCTGCACACTCACCTCATTGATCATTTCAATCTCACGGAAAGTCAATCTGTCCAACCAGTCCACTTTCACCATGTGACCTTGCCGGTGTGCCTTGGTGAGCTGCAAGACAAACAATAAAAGATGAAGATGAATCTTCCTAAATGTAAGCTTTCACTGGTTTCTACCTCCCCCTCATGAACACCATAATGACATTTTTCAATATAATCTTTCCGTATACATACCTTATTTTTCACTCAGTGATGCCTTCACTGGGTCTCCAGGCTTCTCTATGCAATGCAGGCAGATAATAGCTGGTGGGAGGCGCCAGCTATAAAGCTTGTTAGATGATAACTTCCTATACAGTCTGCTTCTACTGACAGTTATTAGTTATACTGTTACTACTGTATAACTACGGTTACTGTGAACTACAGACCACCCCCCCCCCCAATATTTGGGAGTAGAGAGGATGGGGAGGTGTTCTATAGTACTAGCACACTTCCTCTCCTAGACTGACAACAACACTGTGCTCACCCTCTGTACTGCACCTAGAGAAGCAGTCACCTTAGAAAAGGAAGTGTCCTCTTGGTAGGATTATCATTAAAAAAAAAATAAATAAATAAAAAGGAAAATAAACTGAAAAGTAGAAAACTACTTAACTACAAACTGCAATAAACTACAAATGTCTTCTTGGAATTTGATACTTTAAAAAGAGAAGTGTGGGAATGCAAGCAAACAAACATACAAACTCACCTCCATGCTGCATCTGTCCCTTGCCGGATCTAAGCCTGCGAACCGAGCGATCGCAGGACCACCAATCACTCAGTTCTTGGTCCGCTCGAAGCTGAGAGTGGTGGCTGCCAGTCACTGCTCTCATGCTCTGCCTCTCCAGCGATCACTGGGGCAGTACAGAGGGTGAGCATAGTCTGCATAGGGGGCGGCTGGATTCGGCTCTTAGTGGTGTATTATTATTGGGATCCTTCCAAAGCCTTAGAGCGGCATTGTGACGTCAGCTGACAGTAGGCTTTAACCCGCTCCCGGCAGAGTGACAGGAGAGGTAAGTGCACTCCTCTGACCCAGGAGAGAAGTATGACCAAAAAAAGCTTACTAACCATATTAACAATTCATTTATAAGCAGCTTACCCTGCTTCCCCTCCCAGCAGTGACTCAGCAACTCAGCTCATCCTCCACCTCACTTGCCAAAGGTGATCAAGCAACTCAGCTCACCCTGCCCCGTCCCACATGAGATCTAGCAGCCCAGCTCCATCCTCCCATAAATGATCCAGCAGTTCAGCTCACCCTGTTTCCCCCTTCCAGCAGCAACTCAGCAGCTCTTCACACCCTTCACCCCCTTCCACCAGCAACTCAGCAGCTCAGCACACCCTCCTCCCCCTACTGCAGCAACTCTGCAGCTTTTCACACCCTTCTCACCCTTCCAGCAGCAACTCAGCAGCTCAGCACACCCTCCTCCCCCTACTGCAGCAACTCTGCAGCTTTTCACACCCTTCTCACCCTTCCAGCAGCAACTCAGCAGCTCCTCACACCCTCCTCCCCCTTCCTTTAGCAACTCTGCAGCTTCTCACACCCTCCTACCCCTTCCAGCGGCAACTCAGCAGCTCCTCACACCACACAAGTGCCCCCATAGGAATTGCCTTCTTTTTGGGGGCACCAGCAAGAGAGGGTGGAGCTCTGCTTTAACTTCAGTGTTACTAAACCCAAAACAGTAAAATCAGTCTGTATATGCAGTAAAGCATGTTTGTTATACTCACTGTGAAACCTAAGGGTTTAACTCTCAGTGGTATTTGGTTCCTCGGACCAGTGGGTGGGACTTTGAGGCAATAGGTTGAAAGACAAAAGTAGTATGCGTTTTCGTTTATTATAAAACAATGTTAATCATAAAACAATATTTAACATGTACGAGACATGAAATATTAAGTGCTTGGATGGGTAAGAGGCCCATCCGTGGTGGTGTACGAAAGAAAAGAAATGTGACACTTGTGAAAGATGGTGACTTTTTAGAGACGCAGATTCCTGCCATCCATGGATGTTTGGATGTTGCAGGATGCGTTTCCATCCGACGCGTTTCGGCTGTGCCTTTTTCAAGGATTTTCACCGTATCTATATGACGATATTTTAGTCTTTATTAGTGTCAAAAAGCGATTTTTAGGCAATTTCATTAGTATAGTCTGAAGTCTTAGCTTACATTGATTTTTTGTGTGCAGTTACTGGATCGGTTATGGAGGTGCCCCCTCTCAGTTTCCCAGGCAACCACAAGATCCCAAAGAAAGGGAGGAATGGCGGTAACGTTTTTGTTCTGAAAGACCAAAAATTGGTGAATGGCATATAGTGTGTATAGGTGTATAGCCCTTTGACTTTACAAGGTTATACTCACAAGGTCCAGATAATGCTGGTTTTCCAGTCGTGAGTGCCCTTAGTTGTATTGGCTGTTCCTGGAATTATATAGGTATTTAATTAACCATGTTTATCCAAATATTAGGAATTTGTTGGGCCGCCAATGCTTGGGTAATAGAATACCTGAGGAGCGTCTTGGTTATCAGATGGTCTCTCTGTGAGAAAAAACACCTGCAGCGCTTCTTGGTTGCCAGCTGTTCTCTCTATTTAGGAGGGACATATACCATTATGACAGGGCTATAAAAATCCCATATGCCTGAATTTTGGTGTAAGGTAATGTAAAATTTTAATTTACCTTACGGTACTGCAAAGGATAATTATTCAGACTGCAAAGCATTTGCCTGTAGTGGATAACCTTTCTCTTGCAAGATGATCTCTTCTGTGGAAAAGACACATCGTGTAGCAGCAAGGAGGAATGGATCCTGTGAAGTGCAAGGCTATATAAAATTCTCGAGAGGCTGTATGTGTTACCTGTGTCCAGCAGAGGGAGTCCTGTCAAAGAGTAGGGGTGGTCCGCCGTCCTCCAGGAGGTGCTTTCACTCCAAGGTCTGGAGATGAATGGCACACTGCAGGGATCCCCGACGCCTTAAATATAGGCCGCGCATGCGCAGTACAGCGCCGCACGGTCCTATCTGTCAGGGCGGAAGTGCTTCACCCGTGTCTGCTGCGCATGCGCCTGGGCTGCTGCGCGGTCAGTGACGAGGGATCTTATCCGTTGCCTGGCAATTAAGGACGCCGCCGACACGGAGGAGGAGGGGCGACCAGGATGCCGTAAGCTGTTGGTGAAACCAACAAGTTTACGACTTAGATGACAACAGCTGGTGTTTGGCCCCGAACGTTGCCCCGCCATGTGGCGGGGCTTTCCGTGCCGGGGGTTGCAATAGGGTGTTGGGGGGGAGCAAGTCCACCGATCGGGTCTGCATTTACAATTTATATTGTTATATCAAAGAACAATCACTTGGCATTGATTATATATGTATATACTGTTTTAACTTTTCATTCTCCAATGTGCAACTTTTATCTCCCACTTGGTAGACACGTGAGAGATAAGCACCAATCAAAAATGCCCCCTGTAAAATTCATGGCCCTGGACAGACTTCACATTCCAGGGAGGGGGGGCGACTGGAACAAAACTCTATTGCAAAGAGAAATGAGGTGGATTAGACGCCTTAGAGCGACTACACCTCCTGGCCTCAATGAAGCAGAGAGCTTCCAACCATTCCTTGACGGCTTTGTGTCCGGTAAAACAGACTAATTCAAAATTCATCAGTCACCGGTCATCACCTGGACAGGATTTGCTACTTGCCCCTCTATTTTCCATCCCGACCAAATTGTCCTCCCTACATACAAATGCTCTGTATACATCGATATAATAACCCCCATCACTCTCTCTCCCCTTCCACCAGTGGAGAGACCCTAGATACTGACACCAGAGACCCATATAAATCCCCAGTCTTTCATACATCCCCCTTGTTTATTTCCCTTCTCAAGGCATCTTATTTCATTCTCCTTAAAAAATGAATGTACCAGACCTGTTATTGTTAGAATGAAAAGTTAAAACAGTATATACATATATAATCAATGCCAAGTGATTGTTCTTTGATATAACAATATAAATTGTAAATGCAGACCCGATCGGTGGACTTGCTCCCCCCCAACACCCTATTGCAACCCCCGGCACGGAAAGCCCCGCCACATGGCGGGGCAACGTTCGGGGCCAAACACCAGCTGTTGTCATCTAAGTCGTAAACTTGTTGGTTTCACCAACAGCTTACGGCATCCTGGTCGCCCCTCCTCCTCCGTGTCGGCGGCGTCCTTAATTGCCAGGCAACGGATAAGATCCCTCGTCACTGACCGCGCAGCAGCCCAGGCGCATGCGCAGCAGACACGGGTGAAGCACTTCCGCCCTGACAGATAGGACCGTGCGGCGCTGTACTGCGCATGCGCGGCCTATATTTAAGGCGTCGGGGATCCCTGCAGTGTGCCATTCATCTCCAGACCTTGGAGTGAAAGCACCTCCTGGAGGACGGCGGACCACCCCTACTCTTTGACAGGACTCCCTCTGCTGGACACAGGTAACACATACAGCCTCTCGAGAATTTTATATAGCCTTGCACTTCACAGGATCCATTCCTCCTTGCTGCTACACGATGTGTCTTTTCCACAGAAGAGATCATCTTGCAAGAGAAAGGCTATCCACTACAGGCAAATGCTTTGCAGTCTGAATAATTATCCTTTGCAGTACCGTAAGGTAAATTAAAATTTTACATTACCTTACACCAAAATTCAGGCATATGGGATTTTTATAGCCCTGTCATAATGGTATATGTCCCTCCTAAATAGAGAGAACAGCTGGCAACCAAGAAGCGCTGCAGGTGTTTTTTCTCACAGAGAGACCATCTGATAACCAAGACGCTCCTCAGGTATTCTATTACCCAAGCATTGGCGGCCCAACAAATTCCTAATATTTGGATAAACATGGTTAATTAAATACCTATATAATTCCAGGAACAGCCAATACAACTAAGGGCACTCACGACTGGAAAACCAGCATTATCTGGACCTTGTGAGTATAACCTTGTAAAGTCAAAGGGCTATACACCTATACACACTATATGCCATTCACCAATTTTTGGTCTTTCAGAACAAAAACGTTACCGCCATTCCTCCCTTTCTTTGGGATCTTGTGGTTGCCTGGGAAACTGAGAGGGGGCACCTCCATAACCGATCCAGTAACTGCACACAAAAAATCAATGTAAGCTAAGACTTCAGACTATACTAATGAAATTGCCTAAAAATCGCTTTTTGACACTAATAAAGACTAAAATATCGTCATATAGATACGGTGAAAATCCTTGAAAAAGGCACAGCCGAAACGCGTCGGATGGAAACGCATCCTGCAACATCCAAACATCCATGGATGGCAGGAATCTGCGTCTCTAAAAAGTCACCATCTTTCACAAGTGTCACATTTCTTTTCTTTCGTACACCACCACGGATGGGCCTCTTACCCATCCAAGCACTTAATATTTCATGTCTCGTACATGTTAAATATTGTTTTATGATTAACATTGTTTTATAATAAACGAAAACGCATACTACTTTTGTCTTTCAACCTATTGCCTCAAAGTCCCACCCACTGGTCCGAGGAACCAAATACCACTATTTGTTCTAATTAAGGGATGTTGGCACCTATACACTATACAATCCTACTCTAAACTCGGGTCTTCTTGAGCTCAACCCAAATCGCTTTAGGGTTTAACTCTCTACATTGTGCAAAAAGGCTGTTTGAACCTGTCTACTCTGATCCTCCCCTTTTTTTCTGTCCCCAATCCATCTCCTGATAAGACAGAGCCTTTGGAGTCACTCTGCACATGCTCAGTTTGGTGTGTATTGCTAGAGTTTTTTTTTTTTTTTCTTGGGAGAGTGCATGTGATCAGCCCAGGGCCAATCAGCACTGTCCGGACAGAAAGTCAGGGGTCCTGCAGCCTCATAGGACAGTTGAAGGAAAATTAAAAAACTCCTCCTACAAGCTTTAACCAGTACTTGGCCGGACACTGATCAAAGTGACAAGACTGCTATATAAACAAGCAAAAAGTTGGGGGAGCAAACCCTGAACAAGTATTTCTAAAGCCAGTGCAGCTATGGACCAAGCAACATGTATATTACAAAAGAATAGCGCACACATGCAAAAGAAATGACTATCAAATATGGAGACAATCCATAAATAAAAATGGGGATTTGGTCCCACCATATGGCCATATCGTGTTCAAGCCCACTACTGCGTCAAAGTACCCCATTATCAGTGGGTCCTACACTATCCATAAAAAAGGGGTGAATCCAACTTTTCTAACCCTTGGAGATAACACTCCTTGCTGGGACCAAATCCCCATTTTTATTCATGGAGTGTTATCGCCAAGGGTTGGAGAGGCTGGATTCACCCCTTTTTTATGGATAGTGTAGGACCCACTGATAATGGGGTACTTTGACGTAATGGTGGGCTTGAGCACGATATGACCATATGGTGGGACCAAATCCCCATTTTTATTTATGGATTGTCTCCATATTTGATAGTCATTTCTTTTGCATGGTTGCGCTATTCTTTTTTAATATACATGTTGCTTGGTCCATAGCTGCACTGGCTTTAGATATACATGTTCAGGGTTTAGTCCCCCAATTTTTTGCTTGTTTATTATGTATTCGGTCTGACCAGACTTCTGAGGTTGAGCATCCCATCCCCCACACACACACCTGTACTCTATTGGTGTCCACTATCAAGTAGATATAGGAGGAATCCCTTGTAGTGCATTAGCACACCCATCCCAGCAAGGAGTGTTATCTCCAAGGGTTAGAGAGGTTGGATTCACCCCTTTTTTATGGATAGTGTAGGACCCACTGATAATGGGGTACTTTGACGCAGTGGTGGGCTTGAGCACGATATGGCCATATGGTGGGACCAAATCCCCATTTTTATTTATGGATTGTCTCCATATTTGATAGTCATTTCTTTTGCATGTGTGCGCTATTCTTTTGTAATATACAAGACTGCTATATACTGCTGATGAGAAAAGGTATTTAGCAGTTTATATTTACTTAAATAATTGCATTTCTATGTTCTGTGTACTGTGGGAGATCAGATATAGTAAACCCAGGTGCCTGCATTCACTAACACTTTAGGCTCCATTCACACCTGGGCGTTTTAAGCTCCAAAAACGCTCAAAAGAAACGTTTCCAAAACACCCAACAAGTAAAACTCCATTCATTTAAATGGCCCCTGTTCACCTCTGAGCGTTTTAACGCCTGAAGCAAAACGCCCAACGCTCAAAAAAGTACATGAGCTTCTTTTTGGGCAGATTACAGGCGTTTTCCATTGGTCTCTAGTCAATCTAAAAACGCCTGCACAAAAAACGCCTGTAAAACGCCTGCAAAAACGCCCAGAAAAACGCCTGAAAAAAGCCTGAAACAAAAACGCCCAGGTGTGAATGGAGCTTAAACTTTTCAATTTATCGTCCGTCCGGCAGAAGTTTTCCAAACTTATACTTCGATTATTTTGGCTAAAAAAAAAAAAACATGTCGCAACCGATTATCGATAACTGGAAAAAACACAAGCGAACTGTCCAAATTACAGATTTTCAATTTTTTTTTTTTTCGTCTAGTATTTGGCCACCATTACTGTATTCCATGTGCAAGGGCAGCCAGCACAGTGCTTACAATTCTCTTTATTACCCAGAAAGGACTCTTCTGTGACCCGCTTATGGATTTAGCTTCCCTTGGTTAGCAGGGCCTCTGATTTTCCTGACAGACTGGACTCATACTGTGTGCTGACAACACAAACATCTCTGAATAGGAAGTAACAATCTTCAAAAACACCAGAAATCAGTCCAGTCATTCCATTCACTGATAATACGCTCCCTTCAGTCAGTGAGTGACAAGGCATGCAGAGTGACAGCTGTACCATTCACTACAAGCACAGGCAGCAGACAGGAACCACCACCTCCACCGGGAAAACACGTATGCCTGGAGAATAGACACAGCTTCAGTAATCCAGGCCAATCATGCATTTGTAAACAACTGATCCATGCCAATTAGTACCGGATCACACTGCCACAACTTGTCATGGGAATTAAGAGTTTAAAGTCACATGACAAGTCGCACCCCATTACCGGCAATGGGAATCGGTCTAATAAATGCGACACACTTCACAGCGATTTGGAAAAAGGTTCCTGCACTACTTTTGAGCGACTTCATCGCGACTTGCCTTTTGTTAATGGAAGTCGCAAGCAAGCCACAATTAAGTCGCGCGAGATGTCGGCTGTCAAAGTTGCACGACTTTGAAGTCATGTAGATGTAAACTGGCACTTAAAGGGTCATCCTAACCAAAACATATATTTCTGATTATGGATGAAAGTTGAATGAACCAACCATTGTAATGCTATATGTAGGGATGCACTGATACCAGTTTTATAACCAGTCGCCAACACACACACACACACACACACACAAGTATTTATTAGAGATCGACCGATATATATAGGGGGCGATCTCCACTTTCCCCCCGATATATCGGAATCGGCCACCAAGGTGACCGATATTGCCGATATTTCGGGAAAGTGCTTGTACCGGAGTGATGCCTGCCGCTAGAGGCATCACCCCGGTACTGGCGTCCATAGCCGATGGTTGACTGTCTTGTAAACAACCAATGAGGTTGAGAAGCCACTCTGCTGTCATTACAAGGAGCGGGCAGAGAATGGGAAAAGTCCCAACCTTTTTTCCTATATTTCTATCACAGGGATGGAGACGCATAGCCTTTACATGGGCTTGTGTCTCATTCAAAGTCCCAAATTTGCCCATTCTTAACATGAAATCAGGGATGGAGGTGCGTGCTCCTCAGCCGGTCATTGTTAGTTTCAACCATGTGGCCATTACATTGGATTGTATTTACTTGTGATTTTGCAATACACATTCAAGGCCAGTCATAGATGGAAGCAGGTTGGGGGAGGCTTGAGCTATCTCCATGCCCACCTGTCCCTCATCTATCCATTAGCTAGCATGTGCTTCCACTGTGGAGACACTTATAAATTAGTAGTGTTAGGACTGCAAGTTATACAGGGTGCCGTGAAGGGGCCTTGCAGCTTACACATGCGTTTGCAAATGTGTGTTAACTAAACCCCGGTTTTTAACCTACATTGTTAGACAGTTTGATTCAGTTTTTTAGCAGACTGGTTGGTGAGTTTGGTTTACTTAGGGCCGGATGTTCTAACGCACCTCATTTAAAGTCCCAACCTTTTTTCCTATATTTCTATCACAGAGATGGAGATGCAGAGCCTTTACAGGGCTTGTGTCTCATTCAAAGTCCCAAATTTGCCCATTCTTAACAATCAGCCGTGATACTTTGCTTCATGCCTAAGGCAAAAACTATTGTCTGATGCATTTTGTGGGCAGCAAGCCTGCTAAATGTTACCCATTCAAGTTACGTTAATGAGGTAACTAGGGGGTTAGAATAGACGGTGAGGAGGCCTCACCACTTGTCAAATACCTCTAAAAAAAAGTGATCAGAACATGGAGGTTTTGAAACAGATCTAAACTTAGCCTTTAGGTAAAATAATACTTTCGAAGATTAACGCTGGACTTTCCTCCTGCTAATTTGAGATCCCGTTTCATGCCCCCGTGTTCTTAATCTTAGCTTCATATTGAAAATTCTCTTAAACCTTTCTTTATGTATATACAGATTTCAGTCATGTTCCCCCTTTCTCTTCTTTTCTCAAGACTGTACAGATTAAAATCCCGAAGTCTGGATGGGTTTGGGGGATGGGATATTCAGTCTGTCCTCAGGATCTCATTCCTCCGCCTCCTGATCCTTCTAATTATAACCAAAGATAGGAATCAGAACCACTTTCCTCCAGCTGGTGATCCCTTGAATGATAACTAAAGACCTACATGGTGAACTTATGCCTCGTGCACACGCAACGATTGTTGGCCGTGAATTTTCGGCCAACGTCCGATCGGCCGATTGTCGGCTTGTTAGTATGATGCTTCCGACAACCGACTTTTCGGCAGAACAAAATCTGGTGTGCATGCTATAAAATTTTTGATGGCCGTCAACCGAACGGCCGATTTTCCGTCAGTCAGTACAGATTTTCGGCAGACAAAAATGTGATGAGCAAGACTGGGCATGCTCAGAGAAGAAAAAACACACAGAAAGTAAACCATCACATGACATCACTTCTGAAGTTGGTATTTGTTGGCCGAGAAAATTTGTGTGCAGTCTAGAGCACATTTCAACCAACACAACAACACTGGACAAAAGACGGCCGATCGGTCAGCCGATAATCGTTGCGTGTGTACGGGGCTTTAGAGCCTCCTTCCTCCTGTTGATGATCCCTCGAGTGAGTACTAAATGTCCTGAGTAGGGAAATCAGGACCTCCTTCCCCCTGGTGATCCCTAAAGATCTAGATTGGGGAATTAGGACCTCCTTCCTTCTGCTGGTGATCCTTATAGTGATAACTAAAGATCTATATAGAGGAATCAGAACCACTTTCTCCAGCTGGCGATCCCTTGAATGATAACTAAAGATCTATATGATGGAATTAGAACCTCCTTCCTCCTGCAAGTGATCACTAAAGATCTTTATAGGAGAGTCAGGATGTCCTGCTCCTGGTTCTTGACCTCTCTAGTGATAACTAAATCTATGTAGAGGAATCAGCACCGCTTTCCTCCAGTGACTATAGATCTATATGGTGGAATCAAAACCTCCTTCCTCCTGCTGGTGATCCCTCTAGTGATAACTAAAGATCTATATCAGCCTTCTCAACCTTTTCAACACAGAGGAACCCTTAAAAAAAAAATTCTGGTCTCAGGTAACCCCTGCTAAAAATTAAAAATCTACAACTCCTGATACATTAGTGTGACAGTCAGTGGGAAGAATGCTACCTACTCTTGTCATCATTGGGAAGAGTTACCCCCTTACAGATAGCTAAAAGGAACAATGGTGTCATTGGAACCTTATCTGAGAGGCAGAAATTGCCCATTGCTCAAAGAACCCCTAGCAACCTCAGGAGGAACCCTGGTGGAGAAACCCTGACCTATATAGAGGAGTGAGGACCTACTTCCTTCTGCTGGCTATATAAAGATCTATATAGGGGAAGTTGGGCCACCATCCTGTTGAAGATTGCTCTGGGGATAACTAAAGATCTATATAGAGCTGCCTTTCTCAACCTTTTTAACAGAGAGGAACCCCTAAAAAAACGTTTGGGTCTCAGGGAACCCCTGCTAAAATGTACTAGATCTATAGCTCAAGAAACCTTAGTGTGAAAGTCAGTGAGAAAAATGCTCTTTACACTTGTTGTCGTTGGGAAGAATTATCCCCTTACAGATAGCTAAAAACATCAATAGTGTCAATGGGAATTTATCTGAAAGACAGAAATTGCTCAATGCTCAAGGAACCTTCAGCAACCTCTGGAAGACCCCTAGGGTTCCATGGAATCCTGGTTAAGAAACCCCGATATAGAGGAATCTGGACCTCATTCCTCTTGCTGGTGATACTAGTTCTAGTGTTGCACCACAAAATTTGGTCAGTTTTCCCCACTGCCTGGCCACACTGTTTGCCAATCTTGCAGCCATCTGAAATTAACACCCCCAAATTTTTTCCCTCTGAATGCGCTTCTGTACCTGGGGTAGCGTGAACAAAAGCCTAAAAGCTGCAGGGCTTTCATACTATTATGCACCTCACAAGCTTGGAGACAGTGTAAGTTTAAGCAATTGACAAGCCAGGGACTTCAGGTTAAATCCACCCCCCTCCCACACACCTACAGCCAAGCAGTCAGATATAGTCAATACAAATAAAGGGGGCATGTACTGTTAATATTTTTTATGTAAGCCTGCACAATTACAGAAAGATTTTATGGAATATTCCAATTCTTGCACAAGTCCAACTGTTATACCACATCTCATTCAGACAGCAAACCACAGCACTCTAAGGAAAGCATGGTCAGTGGCCAGCGGACAGTTTAGTACAATCAGTGCAATGCACATGCTTATGATGTCAGTACTTACTTCCTCTAATCGCTCCTTATCAAGCTCCTGCATCAAAGAAAGCTCATCAGAAAACACACAAACTGAAATACAAACAACTCATGTAATGGCAGTAAAATAAAGGGTCCCTATTGACAGACCATTCATTTGAACAAAAATCTTCTAATAAGATTATATGTGCATTTAACATATATTTATGCATCTTATTTACCTGTAATAGACTCCCCTGTATAGACATCCAAAAGCCTCAAAGCTGTTGCTAGGTGCCGCCATCATGTATGTGATGTCAGCAGCCCCAGCAAACAGAGTTGACACTCAAATGCCATTGTCACCACACCTCCGCTTTCTTCTCTGCTCCCCGCACTTCTCCCACCACCCCATAGAAGTGCGAGGAGACATGCAGCCAACATCTGCCACCTCCCACACACCTAATGTAAGACCCCCTGCTGCGGCCACTGTGTGGATCGCCTCATGACAGCCGCAGACTGCGCCAGGATCTAGGGGGAACAGCATGCTCTTCTTCCTGTGCTGTGCCCCACTGGAAACAAATAGCTCATCTTGGGCTATGCGCCTAATGTGACCATGGCCCGGGCAATCTGATGCTAAGCATCAGGTTGCTTGGGATGCGTGATCACTCCCCATCTCAGGTATAACTACTACCTGGGCTTGGGGAAAAAGGACACACATCTCCAGCTGCCAGCCCCCTGTATGTTTTTTGTGCCTGCAAGGACCTAAGACAAAGGTCGGGCCTCTGGAAGTTACACTCTGCCTCCCCAACCTGACCACCTCATTAGCAGCCTGGGGCCACTAGGTGTCCTCAGTGAGTCCTGGAACCCTCCTGTATCTCCTCTTTGCTGTGCCATATTCCCCCTGCATAGAGGGTTAACCCCTGCTGTGCCATACTTCTGTCCTTAGGATCTTTTTCCCCTTCTGTGCCATATTACCCAGAGCATCATTTCCCCTTATTGTGCCTTATTGTCGGCCTGCGGATTAACCTGAGGGTCATTCCCCCTTTGCTGTGTCTTATTGCTTCCCTGTAGACTGACTCCCTTTGCTGTATCCAATTGCCATTCCATGGACTGTTAGTCTGTTGCTGTGCCATAGTGCTACCCTGATGATCATATCCCCTTGCAGTGCTCTGTTTCCGCGCTGACAATCATCTCCTCTTGCTATGCTCCATTACCGCCCTGAGGATCACCGCCCTTTGCTGTGCTCCATTACCGCCCTGAGGATCACCGCCCTTTGCTGTGCTCCATTACCGCCCTGAGGATCACCGCCCTTTGCTGTGCTCCATTACCGCCCTGAGGATGACGGCCCCTTGCTGTCCTCGTTTACCGCCCTGAGGATCATCTCCCTGTGCTGTGCTCCATTAGCGCCCTGAGGATCACGGCCCCTTGCTGTGTTCCATTACCGCCCTGAGAATCACCTTCCCTTGCTGTCCTTGATTACCGCCCTGAGGATCATCTCCCCTTGCTGTCCTCCATTACTACCCTGAGGATCATCTCTCCTTGCTGTGCTCCATTACTGCCTGAGGATCATCTCCCCTTGCAGTGCCATAAAGCTACTCAGTGCATTGTTTATCCAGGGTGTCCCATACTGCCATTCCATAGACTGTATCTGTGCTGTGATATATTGCTGCCCTGTGGACTGTTTCTCTAGGCCCTGTCCCATTGCCACCCCTCCTGTACACCTAAGTTCCCCAATAAACACCCGCATTACGGGTTCTGTGTGATCCCCCTCTGTGTGCACTCTCTGCTCTCCAGATATTATATAGTATAGTAAAAGAATATGTAACAAGGGGGGGAGTGGGGGAGCTGGGTCGGCAGATAGATCAGTTAGACACTTCCAGAAGGGAAGAGGACTATGACGCGCAAAGAGGAAAAGGCCTGAGCTAGGGAATTGACTCTCTTTCTAAAGTGGTAAACTACTTGAGAAAGTCCAAAGGCACATTGCAAGTGAATACAAATTCAGCCCCATTTCACACGATCGGACCGATCTGGTTCACCTGTCCGTTTTTCAGGCGGACCTGATCAGACCACCCATTATCCTCTATGGAGAGGCGGATGTCAGTGGAGATGTGTCCCCTGACACCCATCTGTCACCTGATCCGACAAGATCTGCTTAAAAGAGAAGGATGGCGATACGTTCGCCATCTGTCCAGCAGGTCGGATCAGAAGAAAAGACTCTGACCGGTCTGTCTCTCTGCACAAGGAGCAGAGACGGACCGGTCAACAGAGCAATCCCCGCTGAGCTAGCGGAGTCCGCTGGACACATCGGCCCATGTGAATGGGGCATGGTGGAAAGTTAAAAAACACTGCAATTATGCATTCAAAAAACTGGATTTGAAGTGAAATCACCAAAGAAAAGAAGTAGAGAGGTTTGTAGCTGTTTCACATCTTTGCTACAACACTGACCTCACTGACTGACACTGACCTTATGTTTCGGAGCACAAAACCCTGTGCCCTAACACAGGAAAGCCATGGCAGAAAATCATGCCCAATGACCATGTTCACATGGGTTTCTTTACAAACCAAAGCCACCCTTCTGCCACTCACACTATAATGATTCAAAAAAGTGGGGCCAACGTCATTAGGAAAGCAGAATTATACTGTGAATGCAAGGAGCCAAAATGGGGTCCACTTTGGGGGAAGGAAAATTATGCCCTGGGCTGTATTGCATGTCTTCCAGGATGAATGATGATGGGCATCAGTCAACACAGAAGACTGAGGACATCTTGTGGAGGAGAAGAGTTACTGCATGGGACAGCACCAAGGAAATGGTAAAGTATTCCAGACCTTGGAGTTTTTTTAATCCTCCTTGGGGATAAAAAAAAAATATTATATTATATATATATATATATATATATATATATATATATATATATATATATATATATATATATATATATATATACATACATATACACAGACACACACACACACACACACACACACATATATATTTTTTTTACCAAAAAGTACTGCAAGAGTTAATTGCTTGTACGGGTCTATGGGAAACAGAATTTACTTACCTGCCCTAAAAATAACTCACACAGCCATTAATGTCTAAACCGCTGGCAACAAAGTGAGTACACCCCTAAGTAAAAATGTCCAAATTGGGCCCAATTAGCCATTTTTCCTCCCTGGTGTCATGTGACTCGTTAGTGTTACAAGGTCTCAGGTGTGAATGGGGAGCAGGTGTGTTAAAAAATGGATTTTTGTAAAATCTTACCGTAAAATCCTTTTCTCTTAGCTCATTGATAGACGTAGTCCTCGGTGATACAGCACCTTCGGGTTATGTTGCCTCCACAGGAGCAGGACTAGACAGGAAATTAAAATGCTCTGGCCACACCCTAGGGGCAGTCCCAGAGGGTATATCCTCTCTCTCTCTGCCTCAGCAAATCAGTTATGTCAAAAAGCAGTCTTTAGAGATTTTAACCCAACCCAACTCCAAAACAGAGGGGCGGGGACTACGTCTGTCAATGAGCTAAGAGAAAAGGATTTTACGGTAAGATTTTACAAAAATCCATTTTTCTCCATCGCTCATTGACAGACGTAGTCCTCGGTGATACAGCACCTTCGGGACGTCCCAGAGCAGTATCACAAATGAGGGGTGGGAAAATGGAAATCAAATCCCAATCTAGAAGGCCCAACTGGTGCCAACTAGAAGTTTACAATGCTCATCCTTAATGATGAGACTCAACAAAAAAGAAATTTTTCAAACAGAAAAAAACTCTCGAGGTAGACCACCGGTCTCCTCAAATTGCGGCCTGCAAAACCTTGCGGCCAAATGAGGCATCCGCCGATGCCATCACATCAATTTTATAGAATTTTGTAAAGGTATGTACCGACGACCAGGTGGCCGCCTTACATACCTGGACCACTGACGCCTGATGGCGAAAGGCCCAGGAAGTACTGAGCGCTCGAGTGGAGTGCGCCCTAACAGGGAACGGAGGACTCTGACCCTTAATAGAATAAGCCTGTACCACCGTCTGTCTAATCCATTTGGCAATGGTTGCGGCAGATGCAGGCAAACCCTTTCTGGGGCCATCCGTGATCACAAAAAGTGAATCCGTCTTACGGAATGATTCCGTAGCTTTCAGGTATACTCTGATTGCCCGAACCACATCCAAGGAATGCAACGCATGTTCCCGATGATGCTTGGGCTGAGGACACAAGGAAGGTAGTACAATATCTTCATTCAGATGAAAATCTGAAACCACCTTAGGAAGAAAGGATGGCTTAGGATGAAGTACTACCTTATCCCTATGAATCACTAGGTATGGGGACTGGCATGATAATGCAGCCAGTTCTGACACCCTGCGAGCAGAAGTGATAGCCACCAAGAAGGCCACCTTCTGGGATAAAGTAAACAAGGGAATCTCCCTGATGTTTTCAAAGGGAGGTTTCTGTAGAACCGACAAAACTAAATTAAGATCCCAGGGTGGTAAGGGCGCGCGGACTGGTGGAGCCAGGTGCCGCACCCCCTGGATGAAATTCCGCACCAAGGACTTGGTAGCTAAAGGTTTCTGAAAGAAGATTGCTAATGCTGAAACTTGACCCTTGATGGTGCTCAAGGCTAGCTTCTGCTCAACCCCTTGTTGCAAAAAAGCCAATATTCGAGTCACCGAATAGGTACGTGGAGGAAATCCTAAAGATTCGCACCACGCAATATAAGTCTTCCATGTGTGATAATAGACCTTGCTGGAAGTCGCTTTCCTTGCTTTAATAAGGGTAGGAATGACTGAAGCTGACAAACCTCTGTCCTTCAGTACTTGGGTCTCAATGGCCAGGCCATTAAAACCAGCGACTGTAAAGCACGATGGTAAATTGGTCCTTGAGACCACAGACACTCCCTGAGACGAAGTTCCCACGGAACGTCTGCGACTAGCCTGTCCAAGTCGGCCAGGCCGGCTTGACGAGGCCAGCCTAGAATTTCTAGGACCACTGGTGCTGACTGGATCTGAACCAGGCGTCCCTAGAGCTATCTGGCCCCGACCATCCGAGAAAGTCTGGTCGTTTTCTGTTCCCACACATTTATCAGATACCTGATTGCTATCAGGAAGGGTGATCTTTTCTGGTTGAACCTCAGGGACCGAAGTCACCCGGCTAGAGGCTTCTTGGCCTGTCTGGTCAACCAGATCCGATTCCTGTGGGGAATTGAGACTAATCTTAGGAAAAGGTAAAGGAAAAGATCTATTCAGGGAACGGTGACTACCGCTCCCTGTAGTACTTAAATGTTGGAAGGGAAGAATCGCACCGGTAGTAGTAGTTGATGCTCAATCTAATGTCCTGAATACCGGTGAAAACGTCCCCCCACCCTCAAACCGGGTGGGGGCGCACCTTCAGGCTGTGTACTCCTTTGCTTCGGGTTTGGCTGAGTTGGTCCTCTGTTTGTCCGACCAGCCTTTCTTGAACCCTCCTGGAGGAGTCTTGCCTTTCCTGCTTGTTCCAGCCGGGCGTGCGAACCCTTTATGGGCGGTAAAGAAAGGTCCTCGCTTGTTGCGAGGTCCCTTAGCTTTAGCAGCCTATGGCAAAAAAGTGCTCTTGCCCCCAGTGGCATCCTTAATGATTTCATCTAGGGTGGCCCCAAATAGACGATTCCCCTGAAAGGGGAGATTCGTCAAGGTCTTTTTGGAACCTAGGTCAGCTGACCAGCATTTTAACCACAGCACACGTCTGAGGATTACCGCTGACATAGATGCATGCCCTAATAGGGGAGTAGTGTCCAAGGCTGCATCACAGACAAACTGTAGCCCTTGTATAATCTGTTCCATCAAATCAGATGTTTCCTGGGGAATATCTTTTCCCCTAAGGTCTTGGCGTACCAATCTCGCCCATTCCGTAAGTGTCTGGGAAACTAGACCAATAACAATTACTGGTCTAAATGCTGACCCTATCAGAGAGAAGATGGTGCGGGACTCTGCTTCCATCTTTCGATCCACCGGATCCTTAAAGGACGAAGTGTCCTCCACTGGGATAACCGTGGCTTTATTCAGCCTGGAAATAGGTGGATCCACCACTGGTGGTACCGTCCATTTCTTAATGATGGATTCCTCAAACGGATAACGTCTAGCAATACGCTTGGAAATAGTAAAAGGTACGTTTAGAATGCTCCCATTCTCCTTTAATCTTGTTACCAAAACACTTGGGTACAGGAAAAACCTTCACCGTTTTGATGGGCTTGTTAGTACCAAAAGGAATCTCTGTATCAGTTGCTTCTGCCGGTAAAACCTCAAGTTTTAAGGTTTCCTGCACTGCCACAACTAGTGCGTCCACCAATGCTTCTTCCTGAATTATAGCGGGAGAAGAAACGTCCTCCTCACTGTCTGAGGGGGCTTTACCTGGGATAACAGCCCTTGCAGAGGAACCTGCAACTGCAGTGACCATCTCTGAATATGAGTCAGAGGTGTCAGATAATATAGGGGTAGGCGGGGGTCGCTTCCTTGACCCCCGTCCCTGACAGGCCGCCTCCACCCGAGCCACCATAGACTCCAAAATTGCTGTAAATGCCTCTACACTCTGTGCACCGGCGGGTCCCGTGGCCCCCTCGAGGGAAACAGGTGGGGGAATTTGTGTGGCAGGGTCCATGATTATTCCAGTAACTTCCCGGATAATATAATTCAAAAATAAAAAACTTTTTTTTTTTTTTTTTTTTTTTTCACAGACCCCCAGCGCCACAAAAGCCCCTTAGTGTTACCTGCTAGGGATCCCTATTGATCGAGAGAGAGAGAGAGAGAGAGAGAGATAGACCCCCAGGCTCACCACTTGATGCTCAGAGTTTAACTGCAACAGGTTACAGCGCTGTCTTGACAAACAGGAAGTCTTTTGGCTGGCTGCCCAGGAAGAAAGGAGGCGGCTCCGCCCCTCTGCACGCCTTCCGGCGCCTCCCCTAGCTCCACGAGGCGTTTGGATCACCTCAAACATGGCCGCCCCCATGCTGGAGGCACGAGGCTACGCCAAAATGGCAGCTCGTGCAATCCAGCAAAAAAAATGGCGGCAGCCTGTACCGAATAGCGGTGTGCTGCAGGGCACACAACACTATCTCTGCATGGGGATTTTTGGCGTGGTTGGCGGTACCGGCCCTGGCGGACCTCATGGCCGTTCGGAAGGCCTGCTATAGCTGGAGATTTGACTAGGAAGGCAGTCTACATGTCCGTGGCTTCTGACTGGTAGGTACCTTATTCTTATCACAGTAAGATTCCCAGACTGCCACTGATTACAATCTTTTAAACATGTATACAATTAGATTGTTAGCTCCCAAACCAAGCCTCCTGGCTTTTTGCACATAAAATCACACTCAAAGTAGGGGGATCTGTGCCATGTTATAGGATAGAGGGGGACTCTATCTTACCATACAGAGAGGGGCCCGCGTTCACCACAAGACCCGTCAGGGGGAAAAGGGGGAACATACTACTCACCATACCGGAACCAGGCGGGCACCAACTCCTGACAGTACCCCTCTCCACCGGGGCGGGAGGGCTGTCGACCAATACGGACGCCGTGACTCATGGTCTTTGGCGTTTCAGCGAGACGTTTAACTCGCGGGGTCAGTCCCTTAATGGGACTTTGTCGCGGCCGACCCAGCGCGGAGCTATGGCCTGCACGCGCTCGTAGGCTGAACTGGGGTGACCACCGGATCTCAACATCCAGCCCGTCGCCCAGTTCAGCTTTCTTGCTTGAAGATCTCACAGGAACACTGGAGAAAAAAGCTGTCTAAAAAATCTTTTTAAGAAAAAAATCTTGCCAGGACCGAAGATCCCAGCAAGGTATCTAGGTCCTTACTCCTAACTAGACAGAAAATAACTGATTTGCTGAGGCAGAGAGAGAGAGGATATACCCTCTGGGACTGCCCCTAGGGTGTGGCCAGAGCATTTTAATTTCCTGTCTAGTCCTGCTCCTGTGGAGGCAACATAACCCGAAGGTGCTGTATCACCGAGGACTACGTCTGTCAATGAGCGATAGAGAAATTGGTGTTATCACTCTCACTCTCTCATACCGGTCACTGGAAGTTCAACATGGCACCTCATGGCAAACAACTCCCTGGGAATCTGATAAAAAAGATTTGTTGCTCTACATAAAGATGGCCTAGGCTATAAGAAGATTGCCAAGACCCTGAAACTGAGCTGCAGCACGGTGGCCAAGACTATACAGTGGTTTAACAGGACAGGTTCCACTCAGAACAGGCCTCGCCATGGTCGACCAATGAAGTTGAGTGCACGTGCTCAGCATCATATCCAGAGGTTGTCTTTGGGAAATAGACGTGTGAGTGCTGCCAGCATTGCTGCAGAGGTTGAAGGGGTGGGGGTCAGCCTGTCAGTGCTCAGACCATACCGCACACTGCATCAAATTGGTCTGCATGGCTGTCATCCCAGAAGGAAGCCTCTTCTAAAGATGATGCACAAGAAAGCCTGCAAACAGTTTGCTGAAGACAAGCAGACTAAGGACATGGATTACTGGAACCATGTCCTGTGGTCTGATGAGACCAAGATAAACTTATTTGGTTCAGATGGTGTCAGACGTGTGTGGTGGCAACCAGGTGAGCAGTACAAAGACAAGTGTGTCTTTCCTACAGTCAAGCATGGTGGTGGGAGTGTCATTATCTGGGGCTGCATGAGTGCTGCCAGCACTGGGGAGCTACAGTTCATTGAGGGAACCATGAATGCCAACATGTACTGTGACATACTGAAGCAGAGCATGATCCCCTCCTTCGGAGACTGGGCCGCAGGGCTGTATTCAAACATAATGACCCCAACACACCTCCAAGAAAACCACTGTCTTGCTAAAGAAGCTGAGGGTAAAGGCAATGGACTGGCCAAGCATGTCTCCAGACCTAAACCCTATTAAGCATCTGTGGGGCATTCTCAAACAGAAGGTGGAGGAGCGCAAAGTCTCCAACATCCACCAGCTCCGTAATGTCGTCATTGAGGAGTGGAAGAGAACTCCAGTGGCAACCTGTTGTGAAGCTCTGGTGAACTCCATGCCCAAGAGGGTTAGGGCAGTGCTGGAAAATAAGGGTGGCCACACAAAATATTGATACTTTGGACCAAATTTTGACATTTCAACTTAGAGGCGTACTCACTTTTGTTGCCAGCACTTTAGACATTAATGGCTGTGTGTTGAGTTATTTTGAGGGGACAGCAAACTTACACTGTTATACAAGCTGTACACTCACTACTTTACATTGTAGGAAAGTGTCATTTCTTCAGTGCTGTCACATGAAAAGATATAATAAAATATTTACAAAAATGTGAGGGGTGTACTCACTTTTGTGAGATACTGTACAGGTGGTGGTGGAGGTAGAAGTAGAGGTGGAGGTGGTGGTGGTTGAAGTGGAGGTGGTGGTCGTTGAGATGGAGGTAAAGGAAGAGGTGGTGAAGGTGGTGTTGAAAGTAGAGGAATAGTTGGTGGAGGTAGAGGAAGATGTGGTAGTGGAGGTAGAGGAAGATGTGGTGGTGGAGGTAGTGGAGATAGAGGTAGATGAGGAGTTGGTGGTGGAGGTATTACATGGCTAGAGTTTTGCTTTAAAAAACATAAGCAGGTAATTTTTTACAACATTGTACCACATAAAATTCTCATAGTGTATGTCCTGCAAAAACAGCGTAAAAATTATTTAAACAAAAGTCAACTGGCCATCGATAGATCAAATTTCGGCTTTATCAGCAGAAACAAGTCAACCAGCGATCCTTCAATGGCCGTAGAAGTCGATTTCACTATCCGCTTTTCTTAACCACTTGCCGACCGCCGCAAGTAGATTTACTGTGGCGGTCAGCCCCTCACAGGCAAAGTGACGTAAATTTACGTCACTAGCCTGTGAGGCTCTGGGGAGCGAGCGCGCGGCGGCGCGCTCCCGCGCGGTCACGGACCCCCCCGCGCGTGTGACCGGCGGACTCGATGTCCGCCGCTCACTCTGCGATCGTCGGGGGAGAGGGAGAAAGGCAGGCAGCTTGTGTAAACAAGCTGCCTGTCATTCTCCCCTGTGTAGAAACACCGATCATACGGTTCTACAGACAGCCAATCACAGTTAGAATCACGCCCCTAGGGACACACACAGCCCCTCCTTCTCAAATAAAGTTAACCCCTTCACTGCCAGTGTATTTTTACAGTAACAGTGCATATATATAGCACTGATTACTGTAGAAATGTCACTGGTAACCCCAAAAGTGTCAAAAATGTCAGTCAAGGGTCCGATCTGTCCGCCGCAATGTCGCAGTCCCGCAAAAAAAAAAAAAAAAAAAAAAATCGCAGATCGCCGCCATGACTCGTTAAAAAAATAAATAAAAATGACAAAAATCTTTCCCTTTGTTAGTAAACGCCATAGCTTTTACGCAAACCAATCAAAATACGCTTTTGCGATTTTTTTTTTACCAAACATAGGTAGCATAAAACAAATTGGCCTAAAATGTTAAAACATTTTGATTTTTACATTTTTTTTTGGGGGGGGGGGGGGATTTCATATAAAAAAAAAAAGTGAAACATATTGTTATTTTTGCAAAATTGACGCTCTTTTTTTGTTTATAGCGTATGATCAAAAAAAAAAAAATCGCACAGGTGATCAAATACCACCAAAAGAAAGCTCTGTTTGTGGGAAAAAAAGGACGTCAATTTCATTTGGGTACAGCGTCACACGACCGTGCAATTGTCCGTTAAAGGCATCGCAAAATAGGCCCTGGTCAGGAAGGGGGTAAAATCTTCCGGGGCTTAAGTGGTTAAATTCTTGCATAAGCCCAATTGGTGACTGGTTCTCTTTACGGTTCATGTCTCCTTTAATTTTGAAGGGAAAATCCAGAGAAAAGAGATAGTAGCAGTTAAGCTACCAGAAGATATGATTGTGCCGCCCGCTGCCCCTGATACCATTAAACCTTCCCCCTTATCCTGCAGCCATAAAGCGAAGGCTTTAATTAGCTTTTTCTTTAATGTGAAGGTGAGCTGGCCTTATAAAAAAGCTGCTATTCCATGAAAACAAAGCCGCCCTTTATTGATGCTGTAAATCAGAGGAGAAGAATATTGGACAGATTTACTGCCCTGGTCTGTCCCCATCTGTCGCTCAAATCCTCTCCCTCCAAAAAAAAAAAACCTCAACGCCTTTCATAGAACGCAAAGGCCAAAAAGAGGAAAATCGTAAACAGATAGATAAAAAGGGAGAAAAATAAAAAGCAAACTACGTCTAACAGCTGCCATGGGAGGAAAACTGAACCGTGCTGTGAGATTAGGGGATTTACAGCGAGATCACAGATCGCTTCCTTTAGATAGGAGTATTATCGCTAAATTGTTGTGAGACTTTGGGTCTAACATAGCAATCTGACTGAAAGCTGAACTCCAGGCACAAAAACTTTTTAAATATATTCCTCAATAGCCACAAAGGACATTAATCCTTTCTGTGTGCACCAAATGCCTTTCCAAAGTCAGATGCATCCTCACTGTGCTGTGCATAGACTGTGCAGAGAGCAGAGCTGTGGGAGGGGCACTACTGACTGCAGAACACTACAGGCGGGGGCGGAGGCAAGAACAGTCACCCTGCACAAGGAGCGAGAGCAGAGCTGTGGGAGGGGCCCAGCAGACCCCACCCACTACAGGCTACCTGCAGAAAACTACAGAAGGGGGCGGAGGCAACAAGCTACCCTGCACAAGGAGAGAGAGCAGAGCTGTGGGAGAGTCCCAGCAGACTCAACCCGTTACAAGCAACCTGCACCACACTACAGGAGGAGGCGGAGGCAAGAACAGTCCCCCTGAACAAGGAGAGAGAGCAGAGCTGTGGGTGGGGCACAGCAGGCTCCACCCACTACAAGCAACCTGCAACACACTAAAGGAGGAGGCAAGAACAGTCCCCCTGCACAAGGAGAGAGAGAAGAGCTGTGAGAGAGGGTCCTAGCAGACTCCACCCACTACAAGCTGCCTGCAGAACACTACAGGAGGGGGCGGAGACAACAACAGTCACCCTGCACAAGGAGAGAGAGAAGAGCTGTGAGAGAGGGTCCTAGCAGACTCCACCCACTACAAGCTGCCTGCAGAACACTACAGGAGGGGGCGGAGGCAAGAACAGTCACCCTGCACAAGGAGAAAAAACAGAGCTGTGGGAGGGGCCCAGCAGACCCCACCCCCTACAGGCTACCTGCAGAACACTACAAGAAGGAGCATAGGCAAAAACAGTTACCCTGCACAGGGAGAGAAAGCAGAGATGTGGGAGAGTCCCAGCAGACTCCACCCACTACTAAACTGCCTGCAAAACACTACAGGAGGAGGCAAGAACAGTCACCCTGAACAAGGAGAGAGAGCAGAGCTGTGGGTGGGGCAAAGAAGGCTCCACCCAATACAAGCTGCTTGTAGAACACTACAAAAGGGGGTGGGGCAAGATTAGGTCACCCTACACAAGGGGAGAGAGAGAGAGAGCAGAGCTGTGAGAGGGGGGGGTGGGGAGTAGGCTCCAGCCCCCTACAGGCTGTCTGAAGAAAACTACAGGAGGGGTGGAGACAAGATCTATCACCTTGCACAAAGAGAGAACAGAGCTGTGGGAGGGACTTAGCAGGCCCCACCTTCTACAAGTTGCCTGCATAACACTACTGGAGGGGGCGGAGACAAAACCAGTCACTCTGCACAAGGAGAGAGAGCGGCAGTGACTGGTCTATATTACTGCACAGATCTAGATGAAATAAAGTAAGATTCAAGTAACAAAACATATGCCTCTTGTAATCGAACAACATTTGCTTTTCCCAAAGCTCAGTTTGAAGGGGAAAAACATGTAACAGAGGATGAAAGTAGTGGGCTGGCTTTTGGGAGGAGTTATACAAATATCAGAATGATATAATAATAATATAATAAAAATATAATAAATAGAATATAATAATGGGAGATGGGAAGTCAAAGTATATCCAGAATAACAGGTAAATATGGACCTGGGGTACAAATTGAAGGACGAAGGCTGATAGAGTTTTGACAAGAAAACACACTGGTAATAACAAACACTCTTTTCCAACAACCTAAGAGACGACTCTACACATGGGCATCACTGGATGGTCAATACAGAAATCAGATTGATTAGATTCTCTGCAGCCAAAGATGGAGAAGCTCTATACAGTCAGTCAAAACAAGAGCTGGAGCGGACTGTGGCTCAGCCCATGAGCTTCTTATGGCAAAATTCAGGCTTAAATTTAAGAAAGTGGGAAACACAACTAGACTTTTCAGATATGATCTAAAAACGGATCCTTTGGACTCAGTGGAGGGGACGAACAGATTTAAAGGATAGGTCCAGGCAAAACCAAACCAAACGCTAAACTTGCTCTGTACCACCTTCTAAACCTTATCTATCCAACCCTGTAAAGCAAAAAAAAAAAAAAAAATCACTGTACCTACCTATTTTGCAGCCGATCAGATCCGGTTCCACGCTGAGCTGTCAGTGGCAGCTTCAGCGTGGAGGTGGGTGCAGAAGAGGCATCTGTGACGTCACCCATAGACTTACAGAGCCCCATAGTAACTCTATGGGTGACGTCACTTCCCAGGTATTTCACAGCCGTTGTCGGTCCTCTCCTGCACAGAGCTTCCGCCGCTGGAGACCGGACCGGATCGGCTGCAGAATAGGTAAGTACAGCGATTTTTGCTTTACAGGGTTAGATAGATTAGGTTTAGAATGTGGCACAGAGCAGGTTTAGCGTTAGTTAGGTTTTTCCTGGAATTATCCTTTAAGGCACAGGTGTCAAACACAAGCCTCACTGGCTGAATACAGCCCCCCAAGCCATTTCATGTGGCCCTTGCACCTTTCCTGGAGCTGCACCACCCCCCCCTTGTCTCTTCCCCCTTGTCTCTGCCCTCACCTTGTCTCTGTAGTCAGCAGCAGAGAGGAGAGAACTCCTGCACTCCTCTGTGCAGCTGCAGAAAGGCTCATCTTTGCCCACCCCCCCCCCCCCCTTCTCAGCAGTCCGCAGCAGAGAGGAGGGCAGAACTCCTCCTGCAGATCCTTCACTTCTCTGTGCAGCCGCAACACCACCTTGCCTTTGCCTCCCCTGGTCTCAGCATTCAGCAGACTGTGGAAACTGACTCCAGCCCTCTTCTGGTTCTCCTCCAGAACCTGCACTTCTACACAGACCCACCAGCATCTTCTTCCTGGCAGCAGCACAAGGTAAGGGGGTGCATTGTGATGTAAGGAAGGGTGGGTGACTTCTGATGTTGGGGGGGGGGGGGGTTCTTGATATCCCATGTAAGGGTGTAAGGGGGCGTGGGGTGCTCTGGACATCTAATCCTACAGATATAACAGGCCGTTTGAGGGCAACCATAATGCGGATGCGGCCCAGGATGAAATTGAGTTTGACACCCCTGCTTTAAGGGATTCGATCTGATAGAGTGCCTGAGGAACTATGGAAGGAAGAATGTAACATCGTACAAGATGCAGCAATGAAAACTATCCCAATGAAGAAGAAATGCAAGAAAGCAATACGGCTATCTGATGAGGCCAAAGCAATAGCTCAACAAATAAGGAAGGCAAAAGGCAATGGAGAATAGGGGAAATACACCCAACTGAATGCAGACTTCCAGAGGGTAGAAAAGAGAGACAAAAAGACCTTCTTAACCACTTCTGGACCGGAAGGAAGGGCCAGAAGAACCCTTCGAGGGACCGAGAAGGAGGAGGATACGGGCTGCTCTGTGCAAAACCAACTGCGCAGAGCAGGTAAGTATAACATGTTGGTTTTTTGTAAATAAAAAAAACTATGACTTTAATATCACTTTAATCACTAAAGCTCTGGAAGGTTTTACCCCCTTCATGACCAAGCCCGTTTTTGCGATTCGGCACTCCGTTAATTTAACTGACAATTGCGTGGTCGTGCGATACTGTACCCAAATAAAATTGATGGCCTTTTTTTCCCCACAAATAGAGCTTTCTTTTGGTGGTATTTGATCACCTCTGCAGTTTTTACTTTTTGCGCTATAAACAAAAAAACAATTGCTATAAACAAAGACAATTGTGAAAAAAAAAAAAAAAAAAACAAGGTTTTTTACTTTCTACTACAAAACACAGCCAATACAATTTTCTTTAAAAAATCAAATTTTTTCATAATTTTAAGCCAATATTTATTGTGCTACATATTTTTGGTAAAAAAAAATCCCAATAAGTGAATATTGATTGGTTTGCGCAAAGGTTATAGCGTCTACAAACTAGGGAATAGATTTATGGCATATTTTTTTTTTTTTTACTAGTAATGGTGGCGATCAGCGATTTGTAGCGGGACTGTGACATTGCGGCGGACAGATAAGACACCTGACACTTTTGAGGGAACCAGTGACACTAAGGGCTCTTTCACACGGGCATTCCGTATGTCCATATATCACCTCATTCGTTTGCGGGTGATATACGGACATAATGCATGTCTATGGGATTGCAGATGTCAGCGGATGACCATCCACTGACATCCGATTTGCGTCCTTTCAGTTCTGTTCCGCTTTTTGGAACAGAACAGAACCCTATTTTTCCTCCGTTAAAAAACGGAACGGATGCAAAAATCGGATGTCAGCGGTGTCATCCGCAATCCCCATAGACTAACATTATGTCCGTATATCATCCGCAAACGGATGTACAGAGCGGATGACACAAGTGTCACCCGTATCCGTGAAAAAAAAAAAAAAGTGCCGCAGTGGAGATAAAAAAATGAGCGGCTGTGTGAAAGAGCCCTTATACAGTGATCAGTGCTAAAAATATGCATGTTTACTGTACTGACAATGGCTGGGAAGGGGTTAACACTAGTTGCGATCAAAGGGTTAAGTGTGTCCCTAGGGAATGCTTTCTAAATATGTGGGGGATGGTCTCACAAGATGACCACAGAGATCCGTATTCCTAAATAGCAGAAACACAAGATCCCTGTGTTAATCTGTGACAGAACGGCGGTCTGCTTTGTTTACATAGGCAGGCCGCCGCTCTGTCTCTCTGGGGAGCAATCACGGATTGGCCGGTTCCCCCTCTGGCCCATCAGCACGCGCGCCCCGGACTGGCTACAGGTACGTCGTTTGGCGCAATAGAGCCGACCTGCCGCAGTACTGCTGGCGGTCGGCAAGAGGTTAAACATTCAATGCAAAGAATTCAAGGAAAACAACCGAATGGGAAAGACTAGAGAGCTTTGCAAGAAAATTGGAGATATCAAGGGAAAGTTTTATGCAAAGATGGGCACAATAATAGAGAAAAATGGCAAGGACCTGACAGAAGCAGAAGAGATAAAAAAAAAAGAGATGGCAAGAATACACAGAAGAACTATACAAGAAAGATCTGAATGTCCCATATAACCACAATGATGCACTCACTGACCTTGAACCAGATATCCTGGAGAGTGAAGTGAAGTGGGCCTTAGAAAGGATTGCTAATAACAAAGCTAGCGGAAGTGATGGTATCCCAGCCCAGTTATTTAAAATCCTCAAAACGACGCTGTTGAAGGGCTGCACTCCATATGCCAACAGATTTGGAAAACTCAACAATGGCCACAGGACTGGAAGAGGTCAGTTTACATTCTGATACCAAAGAAGGGCACCGCCAAAGAATGTTCAAACTACCGTATGATCGCACTCATCTCACATGCTAGCAAGGTTATGCTAACATTTCTATCAGCTAGGCTTTAGCAGCGTGTGAAACGAGAGCTACCACAAGCACAAGATGGATTTCGAAAAGGCAGAGGAACTAGAGATACATTTGCCAACATTTGTCGAATCATGGAGAAAGCAAGGGAGTTCCAGAAGAATGTCTACTTCTGATTTGCTACAGTAAAGCCTTTGATTGTGTGGATCACAACAAGATGTGGCAAATACTGAAAGAAATGGGAATACCAGGCCACCTCCCCTGTCTTCAAGTCAAGAAGCAACAATTAGAACAGGACATGGAACAACTGACTGGTTCAAAATTGAGAAAGGAGTGCGGCAAGGTTGTATATTGTACATCATGCAAAATGCCAGGATCAAGGAATCAGAAGCCAAAATCAAGATCGCAGGGAGAAATATCAACAACCTGAGATATGCAGACAATACCACACTATCCGCAGAAAGTGAAGATTTACTAAAGAGTCTCTTAAAGCGGAGTTCTGGCCTATTTTGCAACTTTAATGATTCCTGGAGTGTTCGCTATGCTGATCAACAATTGGGCATTTTCAACTTTTTTCAGGGGTCCCTTACCTTATTTTCGGGCATTTTTGATTGTACTTCCTCCTTCTCCCCCCTCTGTGGCCGCGGCCACCGACATCACTTCCTCCTTTGCATTGCATCCTGGGAGCTGTTTGTCATCTCTCCCAGGAGGATGGAATCAGGAAGAACTCCCAGAACACTCCCTGGAATCAGGAAGAAGGACACAGCAGATTACACTGCGGCTTCAGATGCCCACATCCAAGATGGCCACGCCCAGACAGCGTTTTTAAAAGTAAGATTTTGACTAAAATCCAATACTGTACACCTTGTAAGTATGAGAATAGCGGTTCTGTAAAGAGCGATGGATTAGTATTATAATGGTATTTTTAGTTAAAAAAGGTAATTGAGGCCGGAACTCCACTTTAATGAAGGTGAAAGAAGAGAGTGCAAAAGTTGGCCTAAAAATGAACATTAAAAAAACTAAGATCATGGCATCCGGTCCCATTACTCCTTGGCAAATAGAAGGAGAAGAAATGGAAACAGAGACAGATTTTATCTTCCTAAGCTCCAAGATCACAGCAGACGGTGACTGTAGCCATAAAATGAAGAGACACTTGCTTCTTGGGAGGAAAGCAATGGCAAACCTAGACAACATTATAAAAAGCAAAGACATCACCCTACCGACTAAGTGCCGTATAGTCAAAGCTATGGTATTCCCAGTTAACCTATTGCTGTGAAAGTTGAACCATAAGGAAGGCTGAATGCCGAAGAGTTGATGCTTCTGAACTATGGTGTTGAAGACTCTTGAAAGTATTTTTGGATGGTAAAAAGATCAAATCAGTCAATGCTGAAGGAAATCAACCCTGATTATTCACAGGAAGGACATATCCTGAAGCTGAAACTGCAAAGAGAGGACTCATTGGAAAAGACCCTGATGCTGGGAAACATGGAAGGAAAAAGGAGAAGAGGACGACAGAAAGCAAGATGGAGAGATAACATCATCGAAATAATGAACATGAAGTTAAAAGATGTATGGGATTCTTTCTTTTTCAGCATTTATACTTACGTAGGTGAATGCAGCTTTGGTCCCCCGGCGCCTCTGCACTGAGAACAGAGTGATCGAACACCGCCGATCGCTCAGTTCTGACAGCTCCCCGAGCAGAGAGCTACTGACTGTCAGTCAGTAGCTCTCTGCTCTGCCCCCTCTTCACTCTTTGGAGCGATGGGCTATGGAGGGGCGGGGAGTGGCCGGCTCAGGCTCTCAACGGCTCGCTGAGAGGCTGAGCTGGGTGTCGGACCAAGCCCCTGACAGATTCCGACTCCGTGGTCGTGAGGACGCAGTGCCTGGACCGACTTCTGTGAAGTCAGCATAGAGCAGACTTCAGCCCGGTGTCTGCTGAAAACGGGTCACAGAAGTGCAGAACAAACTGCACTCCTGTGATCCATAGGAGATGTACAGCAAAACAAGCTTAGACTGCGTATCTCCTTTAAGCAAGCTCAAGGAGGCAGTGGAGGACAGAAAAGACTGGTGCACTATGGTCCATAAGGTCACGAAAAGTTGGGACATGGCTAAACGACAACATGCACATATCAAAATGCCCTGATGGGTGAATGTCAGTCTGGAGTAGTGGGCATTCCTAGGCAGGCTGTATTTTCAGGCAGATCACTCTAGATAACACCCATATGTAATGCTCAGCCTCCATATTTGAAAGAACTGAAGTCTAATGAATGAAAGGGGTGTGCCAGGGGCAGTAAAGCTGAGGAGAAAACAGCAAGATGATGCTGGACTTCCTACAAGCAGGAAATGAGATGGGCTTTATCTAACCTGCTGCAGCTTCAAATGCATATTGTGAGAAGCTGACAGCGTTCGGTGAAATCAGAGGAAGCAATTGTCAGTCCAGGAGAGGAGCCGCTACAACTGTGCAAGACTGGAGGGAGGGCCGGAGGTCAGCTTTAAAGCCCGACTCCAGGAACTATAGAAATCACCCCGTGCAGTGGGACTGTGCCCCCACTGCAAGGGTTAATTCTGCTTAGTCTAGCAGGCATAAAAGTGCTTACTTATCCAAACCTCCACCCCCCCCCGACAGACGGTGCAAGGTCCCTCGGTATATGCAAGGCTGTGGACCTGCATTGGTCTCGAAAACATCAGGACCTTAGACTGCTGCAGTATGTGGGAGAGGATGCTGCAGGAACCAGTCTAGAAACACAGAGGATGGGGTATGTAAATCCACCATTAGATTTAGACTTAAAGTGGTTGTAAAGTCAGATGGTATTTTATCTTAACACATTCTATGCATTAAGATAAAAAGCCTTCTCTGTGTAGCAGCCCCCCTAATGCTTACCTGAGCCACATCTTAATCCAGCGATGTTGCATGAGAGTCTCGGCTGTCTGGAAACTCTCCCTCTTCATTGGCTTAGACAGTAACAGGTGCCATTGGCTTCTGCTGCTGTCAAAGTCAGTGAGCCAATGAGGAAAGAGGGGGCGGGACCAAGCCGCAACTTCATGTCTGAATGGACACAGAGCAGCGGCTCCGCTCTGGTGCCCCCTTAGCAAGGTGCTTGTTGTGGGGGTAGGAGGGAGGGGCCAGAAGCACCGGCGAGGGAACTGAGAAGAGGAGGATCGGGGGCTGCTCTGTGCAAAATCACTGCACAGGGGAGGGGAGTGTAACATGTTTGTTATTTGTAAACAAAAAACTATGACTTTATAATCACTTTAACCACTTCAGCTCCGGAAGGTTTACCCCCCTTCCGTGACCAGACCATTTTTTGCGATACAGCACTGCGTTACTTTAACTGCCAATTGCGGGGTTGCACGACACTGTACAGAAAAAAAAAAAAATTTGTCCCTTTTTTCCCCACAAATAGAAATTTCTTTTGGTGGCATCTGATCACCTCTGTGGTTTTTATTTTTTGCGCTAGAAACAATAACAGACTGACAATTTTGAAAAAAAAAAAAAAAAATATATATATATTTTTTACTTTCGGCTATAAAACTCATCCAAAAATAAAAAAATAAATAAAAATTAAAAAAACTTATTCTGCTACATATTTTTGGTTAAAAAAAAATAAAAAATTAAAATAAGCGTATATTGATTGGTTTGCGCAAAAGTTATAATGTCTACAAACTATGAGATATTTTGATAGAATCTTTATTTTAGTAATGGTGGTGATCAGCGACTTACAGCGGGACTGTGATATAGTGGTAGACAGTTGGGACACTGACTGACACTTTTTGGGGACCAGCAACACTAATACAGTAATCGGTGCTAAA
>NC_138768.1:43000541-43143041 GCF_965119305.1 Pelophylax lessonae | reverse complement strand
ATAAAAATAAAATTGCTGTAATCAATAAACCCAGAAGAGGACCAGCACTGGACCACAGAATGAAAAGTCTGCAGGGAAAAGTGTTGGGGAAAATGAGTGCTGCTTCTTTATTTTGAAAAGTGCTGGGCAATGGTTTTAAACAGTAAGGGTAGATTTAGACGTGTCTAAATCTCCTTAACATCTGAAGTACCATCCGAGTTTAGATTGCGCTCCAGAGGCTACTGATAGGTGGTGAGGAAGCGATGCATCACCGCCTCACTGCCTCTTTTAACCCCATGTTTTCCGACAAAAGCACATTTGCGGCACATCCCCATTTACTTGAATATGTAGTGCAGAAGAGGTGGAACATGTATCATGTTCCCGAATGTGGACGCATCCTTTAATGCATTCTCTGCATTAAGGTAAAAAACCTTCTGTGCGCAGCTCCCCCTGCCAGCCCCTCTTTATACTTACCAAAGCCCGATATCGATACAGCGCTCTATCACAGGACAGATGGATAGCAGTTGGAAATCAAATCCTGTGGCGAGGGAGCAGGGATCTGTGCTGTTTGTGTCTATGGACGCATGCAGCATGGCTCAGGATTGAGCCTGCAGGTTTGCAACAATAGGAAACGGCTTCCTATGGTGGCACACCATAGACAAGAGGAGCCAGGAATGCCAGCGGGGGACCCCAGAAGAGGTGGATCGGGGATGCTCAGTGCAAAACCATTGCAGAGAGCTAATAAGTATAACATTTTATTATTTTAAGAAAAAGAAAACCTTTACAATCACTTAAAGTTTTAAACAGGACCTGGAAAACAAATTGGGAAATGATAGACCAGGTCATAGCGAGTTACCTTGGCCAGTCTGCTCATCTGATCCTCAGATATGGAGCTGCTCGTCCTTCCTGGCGTCTTGGTTGGTTCTGATCCATCAGCTTCAATATTTGGCCAAACTTTTAAGTCATGCATTCCTTGCCGAAACATCCTGCAGCGACATAAAATAACTAAAAATGATGAGTTTATTAAAAGTATTTAAGATGATAATTAGATTATAAAACAAATCTCTTACAATGAAATGTCTAGTAAAAGAGCATCTAAACAAAAATTCTGTATATTACAGCTTACCAGTCCACAGATTTGGTGGCTGCATTAGTTTTCTATTACTTTTCTGCTGCTTTTTTTGTATCTGGTGTTCCTTCAAGAGATTCCTGTACTAGGGAGACAACACTCACTGATTGTATGCAGGGCCAGTTATGTCACTCTTGGGCAGGGGTCTCCAAACTATGGCCTTCAAGTTGTTCAGAAACCACAAATGCCATCATTCCTAGTCATGTCTGTGAATGTCAGAGTTTTACAATGCCTCATGGGAAGTGTAGTTCCGCAACAGCTGGAGGGCCGCTGTTTGGAGATCCCTGCTCTGGGGGGGGGGGGGTTCTCTTGATTTGGACCACATGCTGAGACACAACACACCAGTGTTTTCAGCCTGTCTGAAGACTAAAGCGGAGTTTCGGCCACAAAATCTACATAAAAACGATTTTGGGCCATCCGCTTGCTATTGGTCACCTGAAAAAGAAATGGATATTTACGATTTTTTTTTTTTGTTTACTTACCTTGTTATTGAAGAAAAATATATTCACCTTTCTTCCACTTCCTCCCTCTGCGGCCGCGGCCCGCGCCATCACTTCCTCTTTGCATTGATTCCTGGGAGCTGAACGTCATCGCTCCCAGGAATCCATGCACCTGCACCGCCCTGCTCGTCCGTTCCGGTGCGGGCGGGTCATTTCCTGCTAAACAGCTTCTGGGCATGCCCAGAGGCTGTGGAGGGATGACGCGCCTGCACCGGAAGTGACGAGAAGGGCCGGTGCAGGCGCATTCTGGGAGAAGAGGACACGGAAGAGGACGCAGAAGAGGACGCGCTGGCTTCAGCTGCCCACATCCGAGATGGCAGCGCTGGAGAAGAAATGTTAAGGTAAGTGCAAACCGGGACAGTACAGAGGCTATCCATTGTGGAATGTACTAGCCCTGACTGTCCCGGGGGGTATTTTTTTTGAAAAAAAAAAAAAATTTTGTGGCCGGAACTCCGCTTAAGCCTCAGTTCACATTCAATTGTTCAGTGCAACTTGCTTGCGACTTTCATGTGACATTTGTGTATGGCACTCTAAGATGCATCAAAGAAGTGCAGGAACCTTTTTAGGCCTCATTTTCCAAACTCTCCTATAAGCCCCCCCCTCCTGGCAGCAGCGTTTTGGCAGAAAAAACGCCTGACGATGGAAAAGTGTCTAACGCTTTTACAAGGGCTTAGGCACATCAACAGGCATCAAGCACTTGGTCGTTAATGCATTTAATTGGCCAAAAAAAATCAATGAAAACATGTGTTGAGACATATTTACATCCGTGTACAAGCATCAAGCATTTTTTTCTTCCAAAATTCTGCTGCTCCTGGATGCACTGGCAGTGTTTTGTTTCTGCTGCTAAAACTTGCCACTAAATGCTGCTAAAAACCTATGTGTGCATGGACACACAGGCTAACATGTAGGGCAGGAAAAAAAAGAAAAAAAAAACATCAGACACCTCTAGAAGCAGCTGAAGAAAACCTCCAGTGTGCATGAGGCCTTAAAAGTCGCTCCCGCATGAGCCGCAATGATTGGAACGGCTGACATTTAAATGCGTTTACACGTCATGCAACTTTATGTGCTGCAAGTTGTACAACAATTCATAGCAGTGTGAACCAGGGCTAAAGCTGGGTACGTATTGAATGAAATTCAGCTGGTCCATTTCCTAAATGTTTTGCAGCACAACTTCATGGGTCAGATGGTGAACGCACCAATGAGAAAATGCTTTACTAGACCTACTAAGTACGAATAATACAGACCTGATTGCGAATGTATTAATAAGGGCAACTTAGGAAACAGTGACCATAGATCGATTTGTTTCAGTATAAATCACAGAAATTATGAGAAATTTGAGGTTAATCAGAGGCACTTTAAATAATGGCAGATGTGTAATGATTCCTATTTAATATAAGTTGAAATGTGATTGCTTAATTTTGAGCACAGCTACATCTCCACTTATAAGAGGGTGTGCACACTTATGCAAACACATTATTTTCGTTTTTTTTTTTTTTTTTACCCCCCCCCTAAAAGATTTCAGTTTGCTGTTCAACTGAGTTGTACAGTTTATAGGTCACATTAAAGGTGGAAAAGGTTCTGAAATGATTTATCTTTGTCTCATTTTTTTACGTCACAGAAACCGGATATTTTAACCACTTGCCGTCTGTGTACGGTAATAGTACTGCGCAAAATGGCTCATTATCGTCTGACGACGTAGATCTACGTCATCGGACACTCCCCTTTCTCGGCGGCGCGCGCAAGCCGCCGGAGGCTCGCTCCCGCTGTATTCAGTCACAGCGGGAGTCGGGCCAGGGGAGGAGTGGCGGCGATCGCCGCTGCTCTGCCCCGATCGCCGGGGATCTAGTGTGGAGATCCGCCCGCCTGTGTAAACACAAGCGGGCGGATCTCCTAAGTGACAGGCAGGGTCAGATTGCAGGGTTCAGCATAGCTGAACCCTGGATCTGTCCCTGTGTCACTCAGTCACCTCCCCCCACACATGTCAGTAAGCACCAGGCATACATTAACCCCTCCCTCTCCAATAAAATTAACCCCTTCCCTGCCAGTGTCATTTTTACAGTAACAGTGCATATGTATAGCACTGATTACTGTAGTAATGTCACTGGTAACCCCAAAAGTGTCAAAAATGTCAGTCAAGGGTCCGATCTGTCCGCCGCAATGTCGCAGTCCTGCAAAAAAAAAAATAAAAAAAAAAAAAAATCACAGATCGCCGCCATTACTCGTTAAAAAAAAAAACACCAAAAATGACAGAAATCTTTCCCTTAGTAAACGCAATAACTTTTGCGCAAACCAATCAAAATACGCTTATTGTGAGTTTTTTTACCAAACATAGGTAGCAGAAAACAAATTGGCCAAAAATTTAAAAGAATTTTGAATTTTACATTTTTTTGGGGGGAATTTCATATAAAAAAAATGTGAAAAATATTGTTGTTTTTTCAAAATTTACGCTCTTTTTTTGTTTATAGCGCAAAAAGTAAAAATCGCACAGGTGATCGAATACCACCAAAAGAAAGCTCTGTTTGTGGGAAAAAAAGGATGTATTTCATTTGGGTATGGTGTCGCACGACCGCGCAATTGTCAGTTAAAGTCGCACAGCGCCGAATCGAAAAAGTGGCCCAGACATAAGACAGCAAAATCCTCTAGTGGTAAAGTGGTTAACAGAGGTGTGTAGACTTTTTATATCCACTGTATGAAATGATATGTAACTCTCACAAAGGATGTAGGTGCATGAACAAAAAAACAGATTTTAGGGTCTATGCAGGTGGAGTGCAGTTCCAAATGCATCCAACTACGTTCGGTGTAAAAGAAAGAAAAAAAAAAAAAAGAAATCGGTTGATAATCAATATTAAACTCAAAGCAAGATTTTTTTACCTAGATTTTAATTCTTTAAATCTGAAGTGTAATCTGCTTATATCTGCTCTTTCCTTACCCCCCCCCCCCCAATCTCATTAACATGCTAAATTACATTTTTAATATAAAACTTTTACAATTTCATTAAATACATTTTTTACACCCAGTGATATATGAAAACATCATAGCACCCTGCCTCAGTACTTCTCTTGAGAACCCCCAGCCCTGATACCATCTGACTTGCTGCAGATTCTAATGCACATTGCGAGAATCTCACAGTGTGCAGTGAAAGCAAAGTAAGCCATTTCAGTCCAGGAGAGGAGCCTACAAATGTGCATGACTGAGGGGGAAGACTGGAGTTCAGCTTTATTCTACAACTCTTTTCTATGATCTTACCCGTATTTTCCAAACAGTGACACAGTTGTTCCTCCCACAGGAATGGCCTTCCCAGGTCCATATACGTCCCATATAGTCAGCGCCACTTGGGCATTTCTGGGTAAGTCCGCGTATTTCACTGGCAGCTTCAGCCACTCATTCCAGCTGAAACATCAACAAATGCTGTATAAACTTACAATGTGATGTATAATGCTGATAGAATACACCATAATCAGACAACCTGTGATCCCCCAGTCATTGTGAAAAGACAAATCCCCCCCATTCTGCCAGAATATCTTAGGAGTTGGTAAGTGTACTGGGAAATCTTTTGTTTTTTTGTAATGTGCATTGCCCTTCCACGTGCACTTTGCTGCAAAATCCAGTTAAAGATTGGGGTGGTTGCCCCTTTTTTGCACTGTTGGTTGAATTGGGTGCAGGGACACACTGGATGCCTTCACTGCCATTGTGCTCTTGCTGGAAATCCCGTGTGTCTCTGTGCCTTTAAGGTGGGCTCACTCCAGGCACACCTGCCCTTAATCCATCTATTCATATACAGTATGCGCTCCTACTGTGGAGACTCTGAAATTGTAGAGTTAGGACCGCAGTATATACAGAGGTCCCTTGGTGTGGGCACTGCGGCTTACTCATGTATTTGCAAATGTGTGCAAACAAAACCCTCTGTTTTTTTGTAAACGGTTATGGCACTTTTCCACTGCGAGTACCGGCTCGGCTCCACTCGGCACTGCTTGGCCCAGCTCGGCTCAGTTTGCTTTTCCACTGCGTGGTACGAGTCGGCACGTTTCAGCATTGTATAGGCTCTACTCGGCTCAGTTTGCTTTTCCACTAAAGTAGTAAGTGGGTGGGATTACAATGATTCTCTGACCAATCAGTGGCTAGTAGTGACAAACAATCAAGGCTGCATGCAAAGGATTGTTGGATATGGTATCAGTACGGCCCGTTTGGAACCCCAACTGAGGTGGTACTGTTTAAGCGAGCCGTACCAAGCCGTACCATGTAGTGGAAAAGTGCCACTGTACCAAGCCGTACCGAACCGTTCTAACACGTACCATGCAGTGGAAAAGCGCAATTAGTCAGGACATTTTGGTTGTTTTGCAGGCTGGCTGGTAAGTGTGCTGGGAGATCTTTTGTTTGTTTTTGAGTTGTAGAACTCAGCCTGCTGAGGCTAAATAGGAATATCAAAATAGCAGACAGCAGACCCGTCTGATCACAAAGCAGGGGGAGGCTTCCAGATATATTCTGCAGATACAATTCCAATTGGTTATTATGATGTAGTACAGTCACATCTGCCGCAGGGGAAGGATTGCCACTTGTGTTGTGCTTTTCCTATGCCCAGCACCCCAACCAGATTCAGCCTTTCATTCTGTATTATGTACTATAGTAACAACTGCTGGAATTTATTTATTTCAGGCAAAAACCTCCAAAGTTAATCCATTGTATTTTATGAACATATGATGTCTATGGAAGCATCAGCAGCAGCAGTAGATGCATGCTCTACCATGTGACTGGCCTGGGATAATACTTCTAGAACTAGCACAATAGCAGCTTTCTGTAGAAACACAAAGCCTTAAAAAAGCAGAGTTTAAAAATAAATAAATAAACTAATTAGGTGATTGGAGGACCTTAATTATGAAGAGCGTCTGCAATCGCTTGATTTATTCTCTGTGGAGAAGAGACGCCTGAGAGGGGACATGATAGCAATTTATAAATATCTCAATGGCGATCTCAGCATAGAAAAAAAAAAGCTATTCAGTCGCAAGGATTGCATGAGGACTCGAGGGCATACAACGCGATTAGAGGAGAAGCGTTTTAACCTCAGGCAATGCAGGAGGTTCTTACTGTTAGGGCTACAAGATTGTGTAATTCTCTACCACAAGAGGTGGTTTCTGTGGGAAGTATGGTGGCTTTCAAAAGACTCTTAGACGTACATCTCAAGGATCAGAACATTCAGGGGTATGTGAGATGATTACAGCCACACACACCTACACAGGTTGAACTGGATGGACTATTGTCTTTATTCAACCTCACCTACTATGTAACTATGTAAATAAATAGAATGTATCTCTACAATACATGTACATTTCCTTACGAATGAATGACACGGCTGTGTGGGTGGAGCCCCACACAGCTGCACTGTTTTCAAATTGTAACAGAGGGCGCAGGGAGCACTCCTTGCTGTGTGACAGCGAGCGGGGGGGGGGGGGATCTTCTCCCCGCACCTGCTGTCACAATTGAAAATAGTGCTCCACCCACACAGCCGCGCCATTCAGTCACAGTTCCCTGTGAATGAATGAACTACAAGTACCATCAGTCGCTGTGGCAGGGGGCTTGTAATTCTCAATGAATTGCAAGGGCACTGGTGAATGCTCTTTATAGTTTATTGATTCTTCCAGCCATTCAGTAGTCTGCCCATACATGAGGTACAGGTAGACCGCTGACTGAGATATGCAGGAGCCTGGCATTTCACCCGTGATCTGCTGATAGGAGGTGAAATGCTGCAGTGTAAAAAAATAATAATAATATATTCTTACCTGCAAAAAGATGTGCTTTTATTTTATTTTTTTAAGAGCATTAGATTGTAGGTGCATAGGAGCATGTTATGCGTTACATTCTAAATATGGGTGTAACCCATAAAAAAGTCCCTTCTATTGCTCTTATCCTCCTTCAAATTCCTTTGTTTTTGTTGCTGAGATCTGACTTCCTGTTAGAGGGTGGCTACATTCATTCTCTATGGTCCCACCTTATGAGGCAACGTAGCCACCCTATCCTGCTCACTCCTGAGATGGACTATGAAATGTGGACTATGGGATGTGTAGTGTGTATGTGCACTGCTCCTTCCAAACAATAGTAAGAGGAACCAAGCAATTTTAACAGCGCAAACAATTTCTGTCACCATTACTACAGAGCACCTTATGTAACTATGCAAATCATAAGAATTTAAAATACCACTGCAAATTCTATCATAATAAATCCCTGCTAGTCTCCAAGAACACTGACTGGTGTGTTTTGCTGGAATAGTCTGTTGGTATTAAATGCTGTAAGCACTATACCAGGAACTGATAGGGTCCTTTCACAGGAGTGGTGCGTCCGATGGACTCCGTTGTGCTCAGGGGGGATCGATTCGCCGATCCCCGCTGAACAGGCGGATGACAGCTCCATCGCCGCTTACTTTGCAGAGACAGATCTGTCAGATCCCCGCACTCCTCTATGGGGGAGATCGGATGAAAACGGACCGCCAGTCCATTTTCATCCAATCCGATCCTCCAGACGGATGGAAAATTGGGTTTCCATCCGTCTGGATTTCACAGACAGGATTGGATTGGATAGCAGTAAGTGTCAGTGGAGATGTCTCCGCTGACATCCGCTGCTCCATAGGGATGCATGGAGCATCTGATCGGTCCACCTGAAAAACTGACAGGCGGATCGGATCGGAAAGCCCGTGTGAAAGGGGCCATAATCTTCCAGGAAGACTGTACACTACGGGGATTTGTAGTGTGCATAGAGCAGTGCAGATGATCACAACTAACATGTACTGCTTGTTCCTTCTGGGAGAAAAGGAGAGGTTCGGGAGCTCACAGAGGACTTTACAAACTAGCAGAAAAAAACAGCAAGAAATGATTTAATGAAAAAAATAGATTTCAGGACCATTAAAGTAGAACTATAGGCAATTTTTTTTTTCCAGTTAGCATAGAGTAAGGTAGGGTTATAACCCCTGTAAGGTTTATTTCTGTCACATTGATTGGGGAGATTTATCTTTACTTCCTGTCCCTAGCCAAAACAGGAAGTGAGAGGAACTTCCTGCAAGATTAAGGGAATCTATAAGGCAGTGATGGGGAACCTTGGCACCCCAGATGTTTTGCAGTGTAGATGAGCATCATGGGAAATATGGTTCCAAAACATCTGGAGTGCCAAGATTCACCAACACTGCTCCAGGGGAACACCAAGGTCACCAGAACTAGTGTCCCTATTGGAAGATTTCACCTCTATTACTTTTCTGGGGACAACCCGCAATTTAAGATTTTCTTCTACTTTCACTTTCAATGATAATGGTAAAACAGGGCAAATCTCCCTAACGGGGACATAGACAGCAATAAAACCTGACAGAGGTTTTAATTCCTCTCCACTCTATCCAAAACTAAAAAAAAAAAAAAAAAAGTTTTGTCTTTAGTCATACTTTAAGTAGTGGATGTGCATGGATTATTTTTTGGGAAAATATTAATATTGTTTACTGTCACTTTAACAAGTTCCTACGGTACCTATGTCCTGCAAGGAACTTCTACTGTAAACCATATTATGATCTCTGTATTAGTGCACACATACTAAACCAGCCTTTTTTAACCAGGGTGCCTTGAGGTTTCTTCAGGGGTGCCTTGGCAAAATACCTAAAAATTTATCGAAAATTGTATACAAGCCAGCAGGTTGATCAAGCCTGCTTTTTACTGACACAAATATATGGGTTTTCTTTATGCACCATTATGACTTTCTAGACACTGGCATCCTAAAAACCAATGACGTCTTCAGTTTATAAGGAGGATGTCTGTTGCCTCCACAGCATCCCTGTTTGACCCTCCTGTGCCCCTTTCCTTCTATCAGCACTGGGGAGACATTAGCTACATGATGGAGAGAAATTGAGGGAGAAGAGAAACATTGGACTACTAGTCAGTACTAGTGTACAAAAAGTATATCACCCCTAGCATTAATGCCATGTTTCCATTGAGCGGATCGGTTCGGGTCGGTTCAGTACGGTACACGGTTTTGAGTGTTTCCATTATGAGAGTGGCCCATACAACCGAACCAAACCGCACCATTCCTGGTTCTGCTTCAGATGTAGGGCCATAGGAAATGGTAAGGTTAGGGCAGAGCTACTGGCGTCAAACGATACATTCCAGCGATTGGCGGACAGGAAAACGTCAATGCTCACGTCAAACGAAAAGCTCAGTCCAGACTTGCAGTGGAAACGCTCACCTGAATAGGCCGGACCATTATAACCCTTCCAAACTGTACCGACCCGAACCGTTCCGCTCAGTGGAAACGAGGCATTAGTGTCCTACGTGTGGATGTTGCTGCATTATATAAACCTATTAGAATAGTTTTTTACATTTTAGAATGGGGTGCTTCGAGAAAGTCCATAATTTTAAAAAGGTGCCTTGAGATTGTCTATAATTTTAAGACAATCTCAAGGCACCTCATCTGAAAAAACGTTGATAAACATGGTGCTAAACCACCACAGAAAAAAAACCTTTAAAGCAGGGTTTCTCAACCAGGGGTCCATGGAGTCCTAGAGTTCCTCCTGAGGTTGCTAGGGCTTCCTTGAGCAATTTATGCCTATCAGATAAGTTTCCACTGACACCGTTTTTAGCTATCTGTAAGGGGGTAATTCTTCCCAATGACCACAAGTGTAAGGAATATTCTTCCCACTGCCCATAACACTAATGTATCATGAGTTGTAGATATTGTCATTTGTAGCAGGGGTTCCCTGAGACCAGAAACTTATTGCAGGGGTTCCTCTGTGTTGAAAAGTTTGCTTTAAAAGTATTATAAATTGTGTTTAATGTTTTTCCTGTCGTTTGTTTCTATTGCTGTTCATGAAAATTCAAACTCAATAAAAATAGTTTTAAAAAGAAAAAAAATAAAAATGTTGGGGCATGAGTCAGAGGCAGAAAAGTGTTCGGGGTAAATTTGGGTAATACTTAGGAATGCATTTCCAGGCATTAACCAAAATTATTCCAAACTCCCTCTTCTCCTCTAAAAGTCAGCAGGCATTCACCATCTGGAGTGAGTGGTGGGCACAGACGCTTTGATTTTTTTTTTTTATTATTCAATTCGTGAGCTATTCAATTTCAATGATCAAATCTGCAAACGATTGAATAGCTGTAACTTAGTTTCTCAATTTAGATTGGATTCAATCAAACTGAGTCAATCAATCAGGGCAGAATATTGTCAATCATTTTGCATCGATTGTCAGCACAGAAACATTCTGCTCATGAACTTGATCATATTTTGATCAACTAGATTATGAGATTACATGGTGAAAACAGAGAAGTTATGGATAACTTATGATTGTAAATTGTATATCGTAACTGTCGATCAAAATCCACTTCCCAGAGTTCAGCTCAGTGGTCATAAAGCCTAAACCTTTTTTGACCTAAACGCACTCCTTGCATTAAGATAAAATATGTTTAGGCATCAGTATCCCCCCCTCACCCCTGTCTTTTACTTACCTGAGCCCTCATTCGATCCAACACAGTGTGCGTCTGCAGCTCTTCTCTCTCTTCACTTCCTGAGGCAGCGGGAGCCATTGGCTCCTACTGCTATCGATCAAAGCCAGTTATGAGGGAGTGCAGCCGAGCCTACAGTCTGTATATATATATATATATATATATATATACATATACACACACACACACACACACACACACACACACACACACACATTTATATATAGACACAGACAACAAAGCTCGGGACTGTGCCCACATGAGTTCCCCCATAGAAATCAGCGTTTTATGAGGGAACTCCCCAGAGAGGAGGAGCCAGGAGCACCAGGGGGGGACGCGAGAAGAGGAGGTTTTAGAGTGCTCTGTGCAATTCCATTCCATTCTGATTTTTTTTCTATTTATGACTTTGACTCGGTCCACACTAGCGCGACTTGTCAGGGGACTTGTCAGCCTGACAAGTCGCGCTCCCTCGCGGTCCATTGACCGCTACAGGACCCGTTCTAATAGGAGCGACGCAAGTCGCTCCGACTTAGAAAAAGGGTCCTGTACTACTTTGGGGCGACTTGCATAGACATTCATGTTATGAAGTCCGTGCAAGTCGCGCCGAAGTGGTGATGCATGGGAATGCACAATTCGCCCCCGAAGTAGTACAGAGTCGTGTCGCCCCAGTGTGAACCTCCCTGGCGGTATGATTCTTTTGGATTTTAGGTGCTGAAAGCGGTACCATTATTTTGCATGTAATTCTTGTGAATGAGCAGCCCAAACCAACTGTATACATTTATTATATATATATATATATATATATATACACACACACACACGTACGTGTGTGTGTGTGTGTGTGTGTGTGTGTGTGTGTGTGTGTGTGTGTGTATACATAAAAAGTACAGTAAAACTGCAGGAAAGGGCACTGGGGGGCAAACTAATGTGATTTTATTTTATTTGGTGTGTTTGGTGTGTTTTTACATTTGAATTTGCCACCGGTTCCACCCCCCCCCCCCCCCCTGCGAACGTCACATCGCAGGAGACGGAAGCCGAGGCACGGAGAGGATCGGGAGGAAGAACCGCCGCTAGACACCGCCGAGACACATCGCTGGATCCCGGTGACAAGGTAAGTAACCTCTTTTACAGGATCCAGCGATGCTTCTGGCAGTACCCCGAGTGTGGCTCGGGGTTACCGCTTTTGGCTCTGAAATTTAACCCCGAGCCACACTCGGGAATACCGCTAGGAAGGTTAATGTATTGTTGAAAAAAATTTAATAAAAACATATAAATAAAAAAAATAAAAAAATCCCCCCCACACCATTCCAGTTATTTTCTTTAAAAAAAAAAAAACACCTATACATACCTTTTTTCTGTAGCCTTCTAGCTGACAGTTTACTCTTCATCTTCCAGCAATGGAGGTGGGGGGCTATGTGAGCGCCGTTAAGTCCTGTAGTACTGTCAGCCCATCCTATGTGATAATGCACCCCCCAGGGCAGCAGACTGGCCTCACAGGAAACATTATATATATATATATATATATATATATATATATATATATATATATATATATATATATATATATATATATATATATGAGCATTGAGCACATAAACACCAGTTTTACATTTTTGGGTGGTGAGGACGGTTTATCTAAAAACTGACTTGGGGTTGTGTAATACAGCCCAGCTTAGATGTGAGTAAGTTTATTTAATCTGAATAAATAGAAACAATAAACAGACAGTAATTTAGAAGACGATGTTGGACTTACTTCCATCTGGTACTGAACGCTTTGTAAGACGTCCTCACAGGGAGAGCCAATGGCTTTCCTTCAGCAAACACCTGGCAGGTGACATAGAGGTCTGAGCACGTCTCCTGGTAGAGCCCCGAGAACTTCAGCATGGGATCCTCCAGCACCGCCTTGTAGCCCTTCTGTTCCCTCTTACCCTCCAGACTTCCTCTAAAGTTAGAAAAACACAAACAGAAATTGGAGAAAAACGTGACCTTCCAACAGTGCCGGGATAAGGTCATCCAGCGCCCAGGGCAAGGATGCCAAACTGCGCCCCTCCCCTTCCCTTAGTATTAGGGTCAAGTCACCCCCCCCCCCGACCCTGCAAGAAACCATTGTTCCCAGGGCAACCGACCCTTCTGCCCACCCCTTGTCCCGGCCTTCCAAACCTTTGATACAAACTTCTCTGCTTCTGAGCACAATATACAGAACCTTCAAATAACAGTTAAATCAGCTTGAATCATCACATTAATTGCCTGTATTTGGATTAACCTATAAGGGTCAATTGTTCTTTTTTCTCTCTTTCTCTCCCCCCCCCCCCCCCCTCTCTCTCTCTAGATGCTGGTTTAGAGCTTACCCATCCCTAAAAAAACAAAACATAAACATGCTGCCAAAATGTATTTGCACCCTTCCAAATTTTTTATTTTTATGCATATTTGTCATACCTAAAAGGATTTCCAGATCATCAAACACATTTTAATATTACACAAAGATAACCCGAGTAAATACAAAATGCCGTTTTTAATTGATGATTTCATTTATTAGGGGAAAAAAGACGTTCAAACCTGCCTGGCCCTATGCGATTTACATAAGTAATTGCCCCCCCCCCCCCCCCCCACCAAAATCATGAATGAACTGTAGATTGACAACGTTTTGGAAAGCTGAGCTGAATTTCACTTACCATTCCCAGGCCTGATTACTGCCAGACCTGTTGAATCAAGAAACCATTTGTTGCGTTCATTAAAAGTCTGCAGCTACAAAAAGATTAGCCGGTGACTTTTAATAACCACACACTCACCTGTTCCAGGATCCAGCGTTGTGCTCACCTGAGACGTCCCTTCTCCTCGCCTTCTCTCCCCGGGGTCGGCATCTCAACTGTGGTTACACATAGACTTCAGGTTGTATCGGAGCGGTGTGACCAGCCATTATTGACACTTTGAGTAGCTTTCTCTAAGTCATTAAAGCGTCATTCATCTACTGTTTGGAAATGTTGAGCACAGATCCTAATAGGAGTGCTGATTGCCACTTTAAACAAGCTGCTAGCAGGCTTTCCACAGGCTTCATATAGTGCTTAGGCCTACTAGCAGCTCGTTTAAAGTGGTAATCAGCACTCCTAGCAGGATCTGTGTTCAACATTTACAAACTGGAGCTGAATGGTACTTTACAAGCTTCAACAAAGCGTTCCGTTCACCCTGTTCTTATACAAGCTGAAGCCCATGGGAAACAAATCGTAGAGTAAAAGGTAAAGGGGAGAGGTTGCCCTAGGTGAGGAGAGGGATGAGAGGTGACGAGAAGGGTGGGGTAAAATAAAGATACAGGGGAGGAGAAAGGTGAAGAAAAGGGTGGGGTACATTGACAGTTAAGATATGGGGGGGGGCAGGAGAAGGGTGGGGTACAGTGACACTTAAGATATGGAGAGGGGGACAGGTGAGGAAAAGGGTTGGGTATAGTGACAGTTAAAATTTGGGGGGGGGGGGCAGGTGAAGAAAAGGGTGAGAAACAGTGACAGGTAAGATATGGGGGAGGGGACAGAAGAATGGTGGGGTACAGTGACAATTAAGGTATGGGGGGCAGTTGAAGAGAACAGTGGGATACAGTGACAGTTAACATATGGGGGCAGGGGGAGACAGGTAGGTGAGGTGGGGGCAGATGTTGTCCTATGTATAGGGGGCAAATGAGGGGATACAGTGACAGGTAAGGGGAGAGGTGTTGTTCTATGTATGTGGGGGGGGGGGGGGCAGGTGAGGGATACAGTGACAGGGGGGAGGTGTTGTCCTATGTATGGGGGGGGGGGGGGAGATACAGTGACAGGTAAGGGGGAGGGGGGGACAGATGAGGGGTTACAGTGACAGGTAAGGGGGGAGGTGTTGCCCTATATAGGGGGGGGGTACAGAGATAGGTAAGGGGAGAGGTGTTGTTCTATGTATGGGGGGGGCAGGTGAGGGATACAGTGACAGGTAAGGGGGGGTGTTGTTCTATGTATGGGGGGGGGGGGACACAGATGAGGGGATACAGTGACAGGTAAGGGGGAGGGGGGGACAGATGAGGGGATACAGTGACAGGTAAGGGGGAGGGGGGGACAGATGAGGGGATACAGTGACAGGTAAGGGGGAGGGGGGACAGATGAGGGGATACAGTGACAGGTAAGGGGGGGTGTTGTTCTATGTATGGGGGGGGGGGGACACAGATGAGGGGATACAGTGACAGATAAGGGGGAGGGGGGGACAGATGAGGGGATACAGTGACAGGTAAGGGGGGAGAGGTGTTGTCCTATGTATGGGGGGGGCAGGTGAGGGGATACAGTGACAGGTGGGGGGGGGGGGGTGTTGTCCTATGTATGGGGGACGGGTAAGGGGGGGAGGTGTTGTCCTAGTTAGTGGGGGGGTACATACAATGACAGGAAATTGGGGGAGGGTCTCTGACTCACATCTTGAGCTGCACACTGATGTCCAGGTCACAGCTGTACACATAGTAGAACCGGTCCGCTTCCCCCATGGCGGCCCCCGGTAATCTCCTCCTGTCAGGAAACAATAACAAGGAACCCCACACGACCCGGCAGCGCTCTCTGATTGGCGGGCCCAGCACGAGCTCTTCCGGGATTCCGTCTGTCTCTATGACAACGGCCACAGCGTTCTTGTCAGCTGACAGGAGACCACGCCTGGGCGAGCTGCTTCTGTCACGTGACATAGCTTGGTTGGCGTCTTCCCTTGGTGAGGACAGCGGGAGCCGCCATGTTGTGGCTGGCCCATTGAAGCCCGCATAACACAGTTGTTTTGGCTGGTCATATACCTGAGATAATAATGTCATATTACATCACATGACGTCAGAGGATTCATAAATGGAGAGTCCTTAGTCAGTACACACAGCAATGGAGGAATCCTTTTTCCCACACACAGTTCCTATTCCCATAGAAGCTTTACCAAGTTGACAGAAATCAAACCTCATTTTCAATATTTTTAAATCTGCAGCGTTCTTAAAATATTCCGCCAGCGATCCCGCCATACAGGGTGACAACGCTCTGTCCCTGTCTCCCAATTATACTCCCACGTTGTCACCCTGTCACACGGCCTCCAATTAGTGTTGCCACCTTATCTCTTTAAACCAGGACACCTATTAACCAGTTCTGGACCAGAAGGATTTCCCCCTTAATGACCAGGCCATTTTTTGCAATCCGGCACTGCGTTACTTTAACTGACAATTGCGCGGTAATGCGACGCTGTACCCAAATACAATTGATGTCCTTTTTTCCCCACAAACAGAGCTTTCTTTTGGTGGTATTTGATCACCTGTGCGATTTTTATTTATAAACAAAAAAAGAACGACGATTCTAAAAAAAACAATATTTTTCACATTCTGCTATATAACATGCCCCCAAAAAATTTAAAATTTTAGGCCAATTTGTTTTCTGCTACTTATTTTTGGTAAAAAAAAAAAAAAAACTTTGCAATAAGCGTATTTTGATTGGTTTGTGCAAAAGTTATCACATCTACAAACTAGGGGAAAGATGTCATTTTTGTTTATTTTTATTTATTATTTATTTATTTTTTTTACTAGTAATGGCGGCAATCAGCGTTTTTTAGCGGAACTGCGACACTGCGGCGGACAGATCGGACCCCTGACTGACATTTTTGACACTTTTGGGGGGACCAGTGACATTACTACAGTAATCAGTGCTAAAAATATGCTCCGTTACTGTAATAATAACACTGGCACGGAAGGGGTTAACCTGCAGGTGATCAAAGGGTTAAATGTGAGCCTAGGGGGTGTTTACTAACTGTATGGGGGGGCGTGGCTTGTGAAATTACCATAGAGACCTGTGATCATTTCAGGGAGAAGAATGGTCAGCTGTGTTTACAACAGCTGACCATCCTTCTCTCTCAACAGGGAGCGATCGCGGGTGCCCGGCAGCAATCGGAGCTGCCAGCCCCATGCATCGGCATCCCTGCTGCCGAGGAGTGGGGGCCGGAGCGCGCTCGCCCCCTAGCACCCTGCACGCAACCGACGTAGAGCTATGTCGGTTCGCGCAGGAGAGGCAGTCTGCCGCAACTGCGGCGGGCGGTCGGCAAGTGGTTAATTACACAGGTTCTGAAGCTGATATAATGCACATAAGGCACCAAGTGAGTTTAATTACCATTTTAATCAGCCACAGAACCTGTGTAATTAATGTGTGTCCTGGTTAAGGCCCCTTTCACACTATCCGTCCATCGGACGGATTCCGTTTTTCTCAGCGTGGGATCGAGCCGCCGATCCCCCGCTGAGCAGGAGGATGACAGCTGTGTCTCTGCGCTGTGTGCAGAGACACAGCTGTCAGTTCCCCATGCATCTCTATGGGGGAAATCGGATGGGAACGGACCGTTGGTCTGTTCTCACCCGATCCGCTGGACGGATGGAAAATAGGGTTTCCATCCGTCCAGATTTGATGGATCGGATCGGGTGTCAGCGGACATGTCTCCGCTGACATCCGATCCCCCATAGGAATGCATGGGGGGACCGTTCAGATCCGCCAAAAAAACGGACAGGCGGATCTGAACGGTCCGCCTGTGTGAAAGGGGCCTTAAAGGGATGAGGTGGCAATATTACCTCCAATGCAGACTGACTATATACTACAATATACACAGGACACATCCACTGTTGTCACCATCAGTAAATCCTGAGAAATAGCATCCAGCCATCACTGGGGTGTACATAGAGGGAAGTGGCTGTAAAGAGGTTTCTGGAGATCAGCAGCAATGAGGTATAACAAAGGTGTAAAAAAAAGGAAAACAATGGGAAAAAAATCAGAGCTTTAGCACAATGAATGTCATTTAGTTAAAGTAAAACTACAGGCAAAACGTTTTTCTTTTTTTTTTCTTTTTTTACGATAGAGTAAGGGGGGGTTATAACCCTTGTCAGATTTTTTTTCACCATCTGTATCCCATTGGGAAGATTTCCCTTCACTTCCTGTCCCATAGCCAAACAGGAAGTATGAGAAGAGCCAAACAGGAAGTGAGAGGAGAGCCAAACAGGAAGTGGGAGGAGAGCCAAACAGGAAGTCGGAGGAAATCCCTGCAATTTAGAGTAATTTCTTGGGGACCTGAGATCACCAGAACTAGTGTCCTCATTGGAAGATTTCCCCTCTATTACTTTTCTGGGGATAACCCAAAATGTGGGGTTTTCTTTTACTTTCACTTTTAATGATAACGGTAAACAGGACAGATAGAGAGGGTGAATCTCCCTAACGGGGGCACAGACAGCAGTAAAGACTGACAGGGGTTCTAATCCCTCTCCATTCTCCAAAACTAAAAAAAAAAAAAAAGGTTTTGCCTTTAGTTATACTTTAAGGCCTACAACTGTTTTAAGTTCACTTAAAGCTCAACTCCAGCTATAACGTTCTTGTTTTCCTTTGGTTTTAGAAAGTGCGGGAGGAGAGTAAAGTTTCATCACACTGCTGTTGAAATCATTAGGACATGTGAGGACCCGGCAAATAGACAGCCAATAGGAAGGGCTCGGCATCATCATGGTTGCCAATTGCCTGCATATTTATGGACAGTTTGTAAAAATCAGACAATGTTTACCTGTCTAGGAATGGCAAAGGCTGCCCATAAAAAAGATGGCAGCAGGTCGGCTTGGGGACTGCACATGCGCAGTTCCAAAGCCAGCCAAATGGTCTCTTTTCCAAACTTTGCAGACTGCACTGAGGGGGAGTACCGGGAGGACAGGATGATGCCGTGGTCTGGACTCTGGCTCATAGCCAAGGTCTGAGCTGGTTGAGCCTGCCTTGCACCCAGTCCCGAGCAATGGAGGAGGTAAGGTAAATGTGACAGCTCTAGCCAGGTCACATAAAGTCCGTGGGGTTCACTGTTGTCACCAGAGTCCCCCCCCCCCCCCGTCACAGAGTACCCTCTTACATCAGAGTCTGCAGGATTCCCTCTGACAGTGCAAGGGGGAACCCTGATGAAAAGGGGAACTCTGATGTAAAGGGGAACGCTGTCGACCATGATGTAAGGGGAAAATCTGCGGACACTTTAAGGGGAGGGGGGGGGGCTCTGGTGACCAGAGACCACCTTACATCAGAGTTAACCTTTACATCAGAGTCTGTAGGATTCCCCCTTACAATGTAAGGGAAGACTCTGCAGACCCTGATGTAAAGGGGAACACTGCAAACCGTGATGTAAGGGGGGATTTTGTGGGCACTGTAAGGGGAGGGGGGTCTCTAGTGACAATAGACCACCTTATATCAGAGTTCCCCTTTACACCAGGGTCAAAAGCTTTCCCCCTTACATCATGATTCACAGCATTCCCCTTTACATCAGGGTCTGCAGAGTTCCTTCCTGCACTGTAAGGGGGAATCCTGCAGACTCTGATGTAAGGGGGCACTCTGTGGACCCTTGTATGAGGGGGCTCTGGGGGGACCCTGCAGATTCTGATATATAGGGGAACAATGTGTACTCTTTTATATAAGGGCAGACTGTGTATTCCTATGTAAAGTAGAACTCTGAGGATGCTGATTTAAGGGGGTACTGGGATTCTTGTGTAAGTGTGAGTGGGGGGGAGGGGATTCTGGTCACCATAATCACACTTGCATCAGAGTTTCCTTTTACACCAGGGTCCACAGCATTCCCCTACATCATAGTCCTCAGAGTTCTCCCTTACAGAAGAGTCCACAGTGTTCCCTTTTGCATCAGGGTCTGTAAATCAGGATCTTGCACTGTAAAGGGAAACCCTGCAGATTCTGATGAAAAGGGGAAATCAAATGTAAGATGTAACCCTGTAGACTATGATGTAAGGGGGAACTCTGGGGACTCCTGTGTAAGGAGGAAGTCTGGGGACTTTGATGTAAGGGAGAACTCTGTGGACTCTGATGTAAGGGGGGGCTCTGGGGACTCCTGTGTAAGGAGGAAGTCTGGGGACTTTGATGTAAGGGGGAACTCTGTGGACTATGATGTAAGGGGGAGCTCTGGGGACTCCTGTGTAAGGAGGAAGTCTGGGGACTTTGATGTAAGGGGGAACTCTGTGGACTCTGATGTAAGGGGGAGCTCTGGGGACTCCTGTGTAAGGAGGAAGTCTGGGGACTTTGATGTAAGGGGGAACTCTGTGGACTATGATGTAAGGGGGAACCCTGTGGAATCTGATGTAAGGGGGAACTCTGTGGACTCTGATGTAAGGGGGAGCTCTGGGGACTCCTGTGTAAGGAGGAAGTCTATGGACTTTGATGTAAGGGGGAACTCTGTTGACTATGATGTAAGGGGGAACCCTGTGAAATCTGATGTAAGGGGAAATCTGTGGACTCTGATGTAAGGGGGAGCTCTGGGGACTCCTGTGTAAGGAGGAAGTCTGGGGACTTTGATGGAAGGGGGAACTCTGTGGACTCTGATGTAAGGGGGAGCTCTGGGGACTCCTGTGTAAGGAGGAAGTCTGGGGACTTTGATGTAAGGGGGAACTCTGTGGACTATGATGTAAGAGGGAACCCTGTGGAATCTGATGTAAGGGGGAACTCTGTGGACTCTGATGTAAGGGGGAGCTCTGGGGACTCCTGTGTAAGGAGGAAGTCTATGGACTTTGATGTAAGGGGGAACTCTGTGGACTATGATGTAAGGGGGAACCCTGTGAAATCTGATGTAAGGGGAACTCTGTGGACTCTGATGTAAGGGGGAGCTCTGGGGACTCCTGTGTAAGGAGAAAGTCTGTGGAATCTGATGTAAAAGGGAACTCTAATGTAATGGGGCACTCTGTAGTAAGGGGGGTCTCTTGGAACCCTTATCTACTGCACTGAGACAAATAGTATTAACACACTCAGTGCCCAGTGTCAGTGGCCATCATCCCTGTTAGATATGTATACAAAAAAGATTCCCCTTGGAAGTGGGACTGTAAATGCCACTAGACACTGTGTATAGTATAAAATTATCTTTATTAAATTGCAGAATTTTGAACAAACAAAAAACAGAAAATAGCAAAAGTCAAAAACACATACGGGGCATTAAAATATGCATGCATTTGACAGACCATATACCGAACCGAATAGAGGACGCTCAGGTGTACAAGGCGATCATGGAACCGGAACCGACCCTTCGCGTTTCGGGCATTGAAAAAGCCCTTCCTCAGGGGTCACCCAAAGTTCCAGATAAAGCACCTAGTATATCTAAGAAAGCAAAGCGTTTTAGTATATTATAAAATAGTATAACTGTCTATATATACATGAATAGATGATGATATACTTGTCTTGTAGTGCATGCTTTATGCTCATGAACCTACCCTTTGCGTCCAACCAATGGATTGGATCGGTCTGTCGAATTTAAAAACGGTATTGCTACCGTGTGGAGAAATGCCCAAGTTCCCACAGGCCCATTCAGGGCTACGAGATCCGTGAGAGCGTAGAGGAAATTATAGTAGCTGCCCAGAGGGACCAACAGGGCACCACGATGACCGGTAAATGTATGGCTCAATATGGACCGCTCCCATGAAGAGGGATATGTTCATGTATCGAACCTAATACAAAAATGTAAAAAATGAAAAGACGAGGAATGTGATGACCAGAAATAAGAATTTACCTTATAAATTGGTCACAGACCCCTTGTACCCTGAGAAGAGACATTTACCTGTAATGTATAGAGTAAGTAAGACCGCAGAGGGTCATATGAAGTCAATATAGTAACAGTCTCGTATTAACAGGGTCACGATATATGATTATCTGTAAAGGTGAAAGGATGCAAAAAATAATAATTAGGGAACATGGCAAGACCCATTGGGTTAGAGAACGGTATCAAACTGATACAGTGACACCAAGAACCCAAATATGCAGAGAACCACGAGTGCGTGCGCGGAAGAACGTGATACAAAAATGCAAGATTAAAGTAGGAGTAAGCCTTATAACCAAGGTCAGACATAGTGAAAGGGGGGTGAGAGACATAGCAACACAACTGCCCATTTTAATCCTGGATATGCCTTGTCACAATGGTGTGACCTCAAGTATGGGTAAAATACCCTATAGTGCCTCTAGTGGTGTTTGTCATGAGAACATGACCTAGCCACTGTGTATAAATCCATAGTAAAATTGCGGCAGTATGTATATATGTATTTATAGGTGTAGAAAGTGCTGTCTGCATGTATCCAGGGCCAGATTAACGTAGGGGCTATTGGAGCTCCAGGCCCCTACCTTTATATAGACCCCAGGTTGGCCATATTCACTGTTACCGCTCTTCTGTCACTTGTAAACACAGAAGTCTGGCTTCTATGCTCGCTTCCCCAGGCAGCTCCCTCAGAACCTCCCCACACAGCACGAAGGCCGGACAAGGAGGGACAGTTGCCGATGCATGGATGTGTTTATGGGCTTCAGAGACAGCATCCCATGTTGAATTAGGCATGCATGGCTGCACCCTTCCTCCTCTGGGTGCATGCCAAGGCACGGCCCTTAACCACTTGCCGACTGCCTAATGCCGATCTACGTCGGCAGTCAGCCCCTCACAGGCAAAGGGACGTAGGGCTACGTCACTAGCTTGTGAGGGTTTAGGGAGCGAGCACGCGCCGCCGGAGGCGCGCTCCCGCGTGGTCACGGACCCCGCCGCGCGTGTAACCAGCGGACCCGATGTCCGCCGGTCACTCGGCGATCGGCGGGGGAGAGGGAGAATGTCAGGCAGCTTGTGTAAACAAGCCACCTGTCATTCTCCTCGCTGTAAAGACACTGATCACACGGATCTAGTATGTAGATCCGTTGATCAGTGTCCTTACAGCTCAAGCCACAGCCAATCACAGTAGAAAGCACGCCCCTAGGGATACACACAGCCCCTCCCTCCCAAATAAAGTTAACCCCTTCACTACCAGTGTATTTTTACAGTAACAGTGCATATATATAGCACTGATTACTGTAGAAATGTCACTGGTAACCCCAAAAGTGTCACAAATGTCAGTCAAGGGTCCGATCTGTCCGCCCCAATGTCGCAGTACCGCAAAAAAAATCGCAGATCGCCGCCATTACGCGTTAAAAAAAAAACAACAAAAATGACAAAAATCTTTCCCTTTGTTAGTAAACGCGATAACTTTTGCGCAAACCAATCAAAATACGCTTTTTGCGATTTTTTTTACCAAACATAGGTAGCATAAAACAAATTGGCCGAAAATTTTAAAAAATTTTGATTTTTACATATTTTGGGGGGGAATTTCATATAAAAAAAATGTGAAAAATATTGCTATTTTTGCAAAATTGATGCTCTTTTTTTGTTTATAGCGCATGATCAAAAAATCGCACAGGTGATCAAATACCACCAAAAGAAAGCTCTGTTTGTGGGAAAAAAAGGACGCCAAATTTGTTTAGGTACAGCGTCGCACGACCGCGCAATTGTCCGTTAAAGTCACGCAGTGCCGAATCGCAAAATACCCCCTGGTCGGAATGGGAGTAAAATCTTCCGGGGCTTAAGTGGTTAAGGCCCTTCAAAATCCTCAGCACCAAGCCCATGATGCTCTTAATCCGGCCCTGCATGTATCAAGTACAGTGGCAGCAGACCATAACCACATACATGCATGGATATACAGAGTGAGAGGCATGCCGAAAAATAAGAAAGGAAAGGAAGGTTGAGTGGTGATACAAGATCGGTGGATACAAGAGGTGTGGGTCCTATAGCATCCAGCAATAAAAAGGAGAAAATGCCCGCTTGGTATATGGTCTGTCAAATGCATGCATATTTTAATGCCCTGTATGTGTTTTTGACTTTTGCTATTTTCTGTTTTTTGTTTGTTCAAAATTCTGCAATTTAATAAAGATAATTTTATACTATACACAGTGTCTAGTGGCATTTACAGTCCCACTTCCAAGGGGAATCTTTTTTGTATACTTATCTACTGTACTGTGTATAACCTACATAACCCCCACAATATCCAACATGCTTTGTTTTAGCTTAGTGTCCTAGGTGAATGGACACCATTTTTTAAGGCTTGTTCAAGGTTTTACAAAGTTTTCTGTAGCACCCACCTAGTTAGGCTGCTAGGAAGTTAGGTAAATTAGGTTCTTTTGGCTCCTCTGTACTTAGTGGAGCAGTTGTTGTTTGCTTCAGGCTGTTCTGGATTTTAGAGGCTGCAGTTTTGATTGTTTCCCCTTATAATCTAGAGGAATCTAGAATCATAGTGGGCTGGAAACTCAGATGAGCAGCCTAAATATTTATGGTACTTCAGCCAATGCCAGGGGAGGTGTGGCCAGTAGGTGGATGAAAAGGGAAATAAATAGTCTGAGGCCTGGAGCAGCTCTGTTCTTGTCCGGCTGGAGAAGTTCCTAGCCCCAGCGGGCTACTGCTCCCTCTGAGGCGGGTCTGCTGGAGCCTGCTGTTAATCCCCACCTAGATGCCAGCCTCACCAATACTGTGGGGTGTATTCCTGAGGGTTTTTAGAGCTAATTAAGGGATTTCACCTAAAGGACCTGGTCTGGAGAGCTCACTGAAGAGTGTCCAGGGGAAGTTGGAAAGGGTCTAGTTGTCCTGTAGCACTGTGGGCAGTGACTTCTCCCTCACTGAAGAATGCCTAGTGAAAGTTGGAAAGGGTCTAGTTGTCATGTAGCATTGTGTGCAGTGACTTCTCCCTCACTGAAGAGTGTCCACTGGAATTTGGAAAGGGTCTAGTTGTCCTGTAGCATTGTGGGCAGTGACTTCTCCCTCACTGAAGAGTGCCTAGTGGAAGTTGGAAAGGATTAGTTGTCCTGTAGCATTGTGGGCAGTGACTTCTCCCTCACTGAAGAGTGCCAAGTGGAAGTTGGAAAGGATTAGTTGTCATGTAGCATTGTGGGCAGTGACTTCTCCCTCACTGAAGAGTGCCAAGTGGAAGTTGGAAAGGGTCTAGATGTCCTGTAGCATTGTGGGCAGTGACTTCTCCCTCACTGAAGAGTGTCCATTGGAATTTGGAAAGGGTCTAGTTGTCCTGTAGCATTGTGGGCAATGACTTCTCCCTCACTGAAGATTGCCCAGTGTAAGTTGGAAAGGGTCTAGTTGTCCTGTAGCATTGTGGGCAGTGACTTCTCCCTCACTGAAGAGTGTCCACTGGAATTTGGAAAGGGTCTAGTTGTCATGTAGCATTGTGGGCAGTGACTTCTCCCTCACTGAAGAGTGCCTAGTGGAAGTTGGAAAGGATTAGTTGTCATGTAGCATTGTGGGCAGTGACTTCTCCCTCACTGAAGATTGCCAAGTGGAAGTTGGAAAGGGTCTAGATGTCCTGTAGCATTGTGGGCAGTGACTTCTCCCTCACTGAAGAGTGTCCATTGGAATTTGGAAAGGGTCTAGTTGTCCTGTAGCATTGTGGGCAATGACTTCTCCCTCACTGAAGATTGCCCAGTGTAAGTTGGAAAGGGTCTAGTTGTTCTGTAGCATTGTGTGCAGTGACTTCTCCCTCACTGAAGAGTGTCCACTGGAATTTGAAAAGACTCTAGTTGTCCTGTAGTATTGTGGGCAGTGACTTCTCCCTCACTGAAGAGTGTCCACTGGAATTTGGAAAGGCTCTAGTTGTCCTGTAGTATTGTGGGCAGTGACTTCTCCCTCACTGAAAAGTGCCTAGTGGAATTTGGAAAGGGTCTAGTTGTTATGTAGCATTGTGGGCAGTGACTTCTCCCTCACTGAAAAGTGCCTAGTGGAAGTTGGAAAGGGTCTAGTTGTCCTGTAGCATTGTGGGCAGTGACTTCTCCCTCACTGAAGATTGTTCTGTGGATACTGGAAGGAAGCATCTGGTTATCCTGTGGCACTGTGAGTACTGACCTGAGCTCGGGGTCCCAGTGACTGTGTGCTGTTTTCCCCATGGGTGAAAGTGCCAGTGATAGCTCCAGCCAAGACAGCCCCTAAAAGATCTCAATCCAGGACATTTTCATTTGCTTCTGAAGTGAGGAGTGTTCAGAGAGGCTTAGCACAGTGCAGTATGTCCTCTCATGGGCGTCCGCAGAACTTTTTCCGGGGGGGGGGGCATAATTTTAAGGTCAGCCATGCTCTGCCCCTTTTCAACAATGCCATGAAGGGGAGGGGCTTAGTCATTATCACATAAAGCGCAGGCATTCAAAAGTTTGAGAAAACCAATGCAAAAGCAAAGCTGACCCTCTGTTTTGGGTTCATGCAAGCGGCCCATGTATGCATGTGACGTCAGTACGTGCTGTGACGTCACGTACCATGCCTCTGTACCACAAATCTCCTCATTTTCCTTGCCACGGGCTCCCCCCTTCCTGGAATGATAGCACCAGGGCCTGGGGTTGAGGAAGGTGGTCCACGCGACTGCTGATATCAGTCACCGCGCAAGCCGCGACTCGCGAATATTTATATTTAAAGGGGAAAATAAGCCGCTCTTTACCAGTTTTCAGAGCGCTGATTGCTGCTCACGTGACCCACCGCCTCTCTCATCTCTGCCTCTCCTCCTCCCCTCCTTCTCCCCTCCCAACTGACACCAGTGGGGAATTCTCGCCCCCGCCCGCAGCTGTCAGACAGGGAGAGGAGAGAGCTGGTGGGTCACATGAGCGGCGATCGGCGCTCTGAAAACTGGTAAAGAACAGCTTATTTTTTTAAAACACAGACACAGGGGCACACAGGATTATTAGGCAGACAGACAGGATAGTATAAAGTGGCTTAGCAACCACTTTAAAGGGGAAGTTGAGATTCCAGGGGGGGTGGGGGCACTTGCCCCCCGTTGCCCCCCTATGCAGACACCCATGCCTCCTGTTCCTATGCAGTTTTTCTGGAGTGTCCCATACCGCCCTGCACCCTCTCCAAATTTATTCTGCAATAAATACCAAAAAGACATCCCCTAGACCAGTGATGGCAAACCTTGGCACCCCAGATGTTTTGGAACTACATTTCCCATGATCCTCACGCACTCTCCAGTGTAGTTGAGCATCATGGGAAATGTAGTCAAGTTCGCCATCACTGCCCTAGACTGTCTATCGTTTTTTAGAGTTTTATGCCCTGGCAAGATGGGTCCTTGGGAAGCTAGTATATGGCAGAGTTAGAACTACTGGGTGATTTTCATGGGGCTCGGGACGGCGCTTTGGATTTATTGCTTCACAATTGCATTGCTATTCTAATCTCATGCAAAATAACAACTATGGATGAGCTTGGGCGTCCTTCGAACTGATCTCAATCTGAACATTAATGTCATTGGCTAAACATGAGCATATGTCCATATAAGGACACTGACATCACCAGCAGCCAGTGTGCTGCAGGGTGGGGAATACCCTGGGTTGCAGCTGGTTGGAGTAAAAAAAAAAAAGCAACATTTTGATATTAAGATTAGAGATGAGTTTGGAGGACACCTAAGCTTATCACTAATCACAACCTAAAGCAGTTCTGTCTCCTGCATGTGTGTTTGTGTCATTGCTTTTGCTTACAAATCCACTTTGATTCACAAATTATTTTGAAAGATATTATAAACTTTCAAATGTTTTCGATGTTTTAACTAGTGTAGCCCCAGGTCCATGGCTCTCCTGCCCACTGACTGGGCTGTCATCATTAATACTCCTGCCACCCTCACCCAGGTTCTCCTCCTCTCACTGGCTGGCAGTGAGAAGAGAAACAACCATCTGGGGAGGGGAGAAGCGAGGACCCAAGACGCTTTGAGAGGGCTGCATTTGCTTCCACAGCTGCTGGAAGAAACTCCATTCACCACCCGGGACAGCAGAGGGCACTGTGATTGGTGGCGGTGCGGCCTGCGAGTTAGAACTGGTGGGAGCCACCTGGAACTATGGGGAAAGTAGTCCCTAGGGGATAGTGCTTTATCAATAAACTGAATGGGACTACAAGTCCCAGCAGGACAGAAAGCTGCAGAAGGATGGAAAGGAATAAGAAGCCCAGGGAGGTGTTAGAAGTGACCAAAGACTGGGCTGCTGAGAGAGAGAGAGAAAATACATGATTAGTGCACATCTTATGCAGGTGAAAAACAGGTGAAGGTACACTTAGATTTGGCCAGTTTGTATGTGACTAGAAACACCAGCCCTGTGTAGCGCTACCACCCAAAAGGGCTGCTGAATTTAGCTGGCTCTTTCTCATACAGTACAGAAGCTACCATACATAAAATGGTATATATCAGTTCTAGAGACAACTAACCACATTCACATCCATAATTGTACCATAAAACCATAAAAACAAAGAGAGAACAAGGAAAGGCCAAAATTGACCCTCCTGTATCTCACTAAGCAATAGGACTTTAAAGGATGTGGAGTTGTCACAAAATGGTGAACACCATAACTTGGTTTGATAAAAAATCTAATTTATTCATAATACAATGTTAAAAAGATTTTCTTCCCCCATAGGGAGAACATACATATAAAGACAGAGGTTCCATCAGCATCAATACAAACTATAATTGCTGAGTATGTTGAGAAACATATTAAGGCGGTCCTGCACGTTTCGCAGAACATATTGTTCATCAGTTGCTTCATCAGGGATCATCAGTTCACCCAAAAATCGTTTTTGTCCTGGCAAATCAGTGTCAACCAGCTCACAGACACACACACAGACTCTGCGGCATAAAGCCATGCCTGCCAATTCCGGCACAGCCAACCCCAGAGAGGCCCATCCTCTGCCAATGGCTAGGAGTATGGAGGAATAGACAAGCGCTGATTGGCTGTACTAGGGAGCGCGTGTGTTGATGTTTATGGCGGGGTGGACCCAGGGCGCAGAGCAGTGCGCCCACCCATTGTGTGACAATAGCGAATGAATATTCGCTATTGTCACACGGATCCTCCTCCTGGCCAATCAGAAGACCCGTTTCCTGATTGGCCGAAAGGCAAACTTTTGCCATTGGCCAAGGAGGAGGACTCGGGAGACGCGGAGGACTGAGGAGAAGCCGCCGCTGCATCAGGTAAGTGCATTGGTCTTTCTGCACGCTGGTCACTCTGCATTGATGGGGGCAGGCTGTGGTCACTCTGCATTGATGGGGGCCCGCTGTGGTCACTCTGCATTGATGGGGGCACGCTGTGGTCACTCTGCATTGAAGGGGGCCCGCTGTGGTCACTCTGCATTGAAGGGGGCCCGCTGTGGTCACTCTGCATTAAAGGGGGCACGCTGGTCACTCTGCATTGAAGGGGGCATGCTGGTCACTCTGCATTGAAGGGGGCACGCTGTGGTCACTCTGCATTGAAGGGGGCACGCTGTAGTCACTCTGCATTGATGGGGGCATGTTGTGGTCACTCTGCATTGAAGGGGGCACGCTGTGGTCACTCTGCATTGAAGGAAGCACGCTGTGGTCACTCTGCATTGATGGGGGTACGCTGTGGTCACTCTGCATTGATGGGGGCACGCTGTGGTCACTCTGCATTGATGGGGGCATGCTGTGGTCACTCTGCATTGATGGGGGCACGCTGTGGTCACTCTGCATTGAAGGGGGCACGCTGTGGTCACTCTGCATTGAACGGGGCACCCTGTGGTCACTCTGCATTGAAGGGGGCATGCTGTGGTCACTCTGCATTGAAGAGGGCACACTGTGGTTACTCTGCATTGAACGGGGCACGCTATACTTTTATGACCTCATGCAATTTCTTGCCGCGTTTTTTGCCGCAAAGCAATGCCTATTACATTTTTCTGTTTGCGCCCCCCCCAAAAAATTTTGTGCACCAGCCGCTACTGCGGATGGATTGATGTGTTGTATCTGGTGGCTGTCCCTGATTTCCTGAGATGACCTGACGTTGTGACAACGTGTTCTGGAAAGATCCCCGGAGAGCTCTGAGTCATGGATTTCTTCTCTGTACGCATGAGGATAGGAGGTCAGCAGCTTGCAGGACTGTGTGGTGTGTCAGTGCTTTGGGTGAGCTGAGACGGTTTGTACCGGTCTGAGGAGAGACGTCAGTTACAGTGTTACAGAGGTCCGGCTTTGTCGTACTGAGGGGGCTCCGCATTCGGTAATGTCTGAGAGGAATGGGAGAGGGGGAAGGGAGGTGTCCCCTCGGTGTTGGGGGGTTCTGTCATGTGTCGGAGAGGTCACCTCTGCACTGTTGGGGTCACAGGTGTCAGAATAGGGTTCTCTCATGTGACTGGAGGGGTCCCCTCTCCACTGTAGGGGGGTCACAGGTGCCAGAAAGGGGTTCTGTCATGTGACTGAAGGGGTCCCCTCTCCACTTTTGGGGGGTCACCAGTGCCAGAAAGGGGTTCTGTCATGTGATTGGAGGGGTCCCCTCTCCACTGTTTGGGGGTCATAGATGCCAGAATGGGGTTCTGTCATGTGACTGGGGGGTTTCCCTCTGCACTGTTGGGGGTCACAGGTGCCAGAATGGGGTTCTATCATGTGACTGGGGGGGGTCCCCTCTGCACTGTGTTGGGATCACTCATGATGGGATGGGGAAGGTCTGTCATGTTGGGGTTTCCCCTCTTTTCTGTATTGGGGTAACAAGTGAGGTGGGTGGGGTTCTGTCATGGGCTTGGGGTTTTCCCTTTGTAGTAAATTCAGATCACTAGTGGCGGGATGGGTGAAGGGTTTTTCATGTAACTGGGGTGTACCCTCTCCACTATTGGTCCTTGAAAAGGGGGGGGGGGCATCTGTTATGTCACTGGTGCCTCCCCTCTGCATTGTGTTGGGGGTCAAATTTGCTCAGGTGTGACCAGACAAAAAATATAATATGTAAATATAAATAAAGTGCAAGGTGTAAATAAGTACAATAAAACCTAATTATACCAGATAGTATAATCATAATTATTTATACCTTGTACTTTATTTATATTTCCATATTACATTTTTTGTATGGTCACACCTGAGCACATTTCACACTTTAGAATTGCAGGGAATTGTGATGAAAATTTTAAACTTTAGGCAGAAGTAGTGCAGCTGAATGGGGGAATTATTCCAACTTTGACCTTAACTTTGAAAATTCCCTTTTCAATTTCCTGTAATTCTCTCTTTATGAAGTAGACCCTATAATCTGATAAGTAGGCGGAGATTATTTATGCAGAGTGGGCAGAGCTTCAGGGAAGTGGGTGTGGTAAGTAATTGATAGCTGCAGGGCCACTGATAGGGGGGGACCACCAGCCCTCTTGTAGGGGGCCCGAGCACACAGGGGGGCCCACACAGAGAGGGGGATTAGTGATGGACAACAAATACAGAAATCTTCCTCCAGCACCTGAATCTGATCTGTCCCTCTCCCTGCTATCAGCTTTTATCTGTTGAGAAAGAGACAGTTGTCCCTCACTAACCCTCCTCCCTGTGTGCCCCCCCCCCTCCCGGCACTTATCTCTGCTCAGGAGTTTATTTGTAAATTGTAACTTTGTTTCTCTCTCTCTGTCTCTCTGATCACTGAGCTCCAACTGCCCAGCCTGTATATTTTTCTCCAAAACGGGTACATAGAAAAGAAAAGAAGAGGAGGCGCAAACACCTAGTGCATTACCCGTGGTCACTGTTGCAAATTGTTTAATTAAAAAATGCCAAATGCAGACGCAGAGATAAAAACATGTTACAAGAATCCACCATGTGTGAACTGGAACAAGTCCTTCAGTCAGGACCGCTAACGCGTTTCGGGGGTCAGGCCCCCTTCCTCACATTGTGAGCCGCTCATTATTAACCACTTTATTAACCACTTTACCGCTGCTCACTGGAGCTCTACTACGGCTCGATAACGTCTGGCGACGTAGACCTACGTTGCCAGACATTCCCCTCTCTCGGCGGCGCGCGCGGCGCCGGAGGCTCGCTCCCGCTGTATTCAGTCACAGCGGGATTCAGGCCAGGGGAGGAGCGGCGGTGATCACCTCTGCTCTTCCCCGATCGTCGGGGAATCGAGTCTGGAGATTCGCCCGCTTGTGTAAACAGAGTGGGCGGATCTCCTAAGTGACAGACAGGGTCAGATTGCAGGGTTCAGCATAGCTGAACATCCGATCTGTCCCCGTGTCACTCAGTCCCCTCCCCCCACACACGTTAGTAAGCACCAGGCATACATTAACCCCTTGATCACCAACAAAAATTAACCCCTTCCCTGCCAGTGTCATTTTTACAGTAACAGTGCATATTTATAGCACTGATTACTGTAGTAATGTCACTGGTACCCCCAAAAGTGTCAAAAATGTCAGTCAAGGGTCCAATCTGTCCGCCGCAATGCCGCAGTCCCGCAAAAAAAAAATCGCAGATCGCCGCCATTACTCTTTAAAAAAAAAAAAGCACCAAAAACGACAGAAATCTTTCCCTTAGTTAGTAAACGCAATAACTTTTGCGCAAACCAATCAAAATACGCTTAATGCAATTTTCTTTACCAAAAATATGTAGCAGGCCTTAAATGATAAAACATTTTGATTTTTTCATTTTTTGGGGGGGGAATTTCATATAAAAAAATGTGAAAAATATTGTTATTTTTGCAAAATTGTCGCTCTTTTTTTGTTTATAGCGCAAAAAGTAAAAATCGCACAGGTGATCAAATACCACCAAAAGAAAAGCTCTGTTTGTGGGAAAAAAAGGACGTCAATTTCGTTTGGGTACGGCGTTGCATGACCGCGCAATTGTCGCACAGTGCCGAATCGCAAAAAGTGGCCCAGACGTAAGACAGCAAAATCCTCCAGTGGTAAAGTGGTTAAATTGTATTAGGGATGAAATGATATAACGGGTGAAACCTGATGGCAGTTCTAGGGTGTTCAGCAGGACACAACACTAATTGTGGAGGCCATTTTAGGGCTCTGGAAGAAACTATAAAAATTTGAAAGACAATCTGATGGAGCGATTTGAAGGAAACCAAACAAACGAAAATAACACTTAAATTCGTATTCGGCCTGGGACATCTGAATTCATTAAATCTGATCCACATCTAACAATGTCTGCCTTTTGGGATTAAAGCCACAGACCAGTAATGTATTACCGACAGTGACATTTCATAACACATCCTGCTGCCGGACAAAAAGAACTGACTTGAGGCCAGTATGAATTTACCGCAAGGGACTGATCCAATGCTCCAAATTACAATAAGAATGAGTCCCTAGTTTGTAATTCAACCAATATCCCATTATAAATTCATTTAGTTAACATACATATTACAAAGGGCTAGATCTGGGACTGGTGCATTGCTTGAAAATCTCAATTCCCCTGTAACAAAACACACTTTTCGTTGGTTTAATTGGTGCAAATCTGCCATTCTAGCCAGCTCCTCTGGTGAGTTATGAGTCCTTTTCCTTGCCAGCCTCACAAATCATATCTGTGTGCTGAAGCTTTGTTAAAACTCCCAAGATTAATACAGGAGGAGATTGACAAATTGTAAGACACATGCATTTTAAATGCCGAGTAAATCCATGCATCAACGTCCTCATTTACCTTGATGCCTGTCAACCTCGGTAAACTCTCTCTGCAAAGTGAAGGTACGAGTGTGTTTCTAAAATTCTGGGCTTTTTTTTTTTTTGTTCAGAGTTAAAGCTACACACCATTAACAAAATGAAAATGAAAGAGTATGTAAATGCTGGCCATGAACTTCTCTTTTGTGCTTTCTTTTGGTCTGTTAGGTATACTCTTGAAAGCGTTTTTGTTATATCTCTTTGATAAGTCTGAAAATAACTGTTGATCCTGCCAGAAATCTAGTAAAAACTTCCTGGATTCTCGGCCTCTGCTGACTGTTATCGATTGGCATTGTTGCAAGCTTTCACTGAAGGCTACGGAACCATTTCCCTCTGTTTTAAGATCCATCTTGTATTGAATTGTATTGTAACTGTACGGTCTCCCTCAAGGCATAGCTAGAACCTTCAGAGCCCTGGTGCAAGAAAACATGAAGGGCCCCCTTGACCCCGGCCAGGGCCCTTCCCTCCAAGCCAGTCACAAGTGCGACCTTTGCGACCCTGGTAGTTCCGCCACTGGTGTCCATAGGTTTTTATTTTTGTTATTTTCTTTTTTATCCTTTTTATTTCTTTTTTTTTTTTTTTCAATTTATTTTTTTTAAATATTTTTCTTACATTTCTTTTAGGTACCCTGTGGGGGGACTTTGGTGAGACATTAGGGGTCTAACCAGACCTCTGATGTTCCACCTTTAAGACAAAAAAAGAAGATTGAGGATGCAGCTCGCAATCTAAATATATGCAGCCTCAGCAGCACAGAATGAATAGACAGGAATAGCTTACTATGTTTAGAAATAGTTTACTATGCTTTAGTTATGAATGGATATAGTCAGTGATGGGTACGATCACTGATTCTATTCATTCAGACAAGGAAGGGGCCGATAAATGACACATTTACCAACCCCTTCCCCACTCACCATCCTGATACATCCCCCGCAGCAGCCAACAGGAGAGGGGAAGCCGGCAGAGCTGATGAGGGGGGGCGAGGAGAGAGTCCAAGGGGGCCCGGAGAGAGCACGGGGACTAGGAAAGAGCTCAGGGGCACCAGAAAGAAGCTGGGTAGGAGGGGCACCGACATAAAGATGAACTTATCCCCTATTTTTCTCCTTTTCTCTCTTCAGGGAGAGGAGGAGAAATGGGCATTCAGCGGCTGCAGGAGGAAAATGGAAAGGATCGGTTCCTCTCTATGTCAACGCCACCGGTCGCCCCTCCAACCCAGGTGTACAGGGGGGCCACACAGACCCCCTGGAGCATGGGGCTGGGTTGCAATTGTGACCCCTGTAGTTACACCCCTACCTGTATAATTATGTTATTGGAAATGGAAGATGTTCTGTAATCCTAACATACTTTGTCTTAGGGTGATAACAGTGCTATTCCACAGATACAGTGCAGTGAGTGAGCGCTGTCACCCTAAGACAAGAAGTGGGTTATTTTCAGGATTGCCAGATGAAAATAATTGATTAATAAAACAAATGCAGCTACCACAGCTATGACCGATAAGCTGCAATATATTACATTTTTGCTCTTGGATTTAGATAAGCTTCGATTTGATTTGAAATGCATTCAGGAGATGTATTGTAGCACTGTCCCCGTATGGCTTGCTGTATAATGACTTCTCAGGCCTTCCCTGATTAACAGCACACAGTCACTTAGGGAACAGTTCACACATCCCTCCTTACTCCCAATGGCTCGTCATGCAATAAACAGTCCAGGGGTGTTGGTTTTTAGTATTTATTTTGGAATTTGGATGGGAGAAGGGGATAGTGGGATACTCACACTGTAACTATTCTCAATGGATAAGAACAACTCTCACATGGCCTCAATAGTTTTCTTGTGGAAGCAGCTGCACTGCTTAATCCAGGGATCTTCAAACTATGGCTGTCCAGCTGTTGCGGAACTACACGTCCCATGACGCATTGTAACACTCTGACATTCACAGATATGGCTAGGCATGACGGGAAGTGTAGTTTCTGAGCAACTGAAGGGCCATAGTTTGGAGACCCCTGTAATCCATAATGCCACATGTATAGAAAGGGTTAAGTCTCCTTGCTCTTTTCTCACCAGCAATACACTTGGTGAATCTACATTATCTTCGGGAAACTCACTAGCATCCCCTTTACTGACATCTGTCCACTGACTCTTCTAGCTGCAGGGGTGGCCCAACTCATGTAAGGCCCCTAGACACAGATCTGTACTCACTGCACTGCAGAATCAGATCCTCCAGTGTCTCCCCTCAGTCAGCTTCACCAGACCTCTGGGTTCAGTTCCTCACTAGCACTCTCTAGGCCCTCAGGTCGACTACCTGAGGCCGCATGGCACCTCTACAGAGGAGGAGGCAGCTGCCCCCTCCCTCTGGGATTCCGTTATCCAGCCGAAAGACCCCGAGCACATGTGCTCCTGGCTTTTATATAGTATCCCAGCATGCACCAATGCACTTTTCCTCTGCCAAATCACCAGAGTTGTATCAAACACCTGTGCACTCATTTGTCAGGTTTTCTCCCACTGTCCAATATGCATCCCTATTGGACCTGTGTGAAACACTCTGCAGACATAACAAGTTGCCCCTGAGCACAATGAGCAGACCTCACTAACAGATCCTGCTCTCTGGTAGGCAGAGAACAAATATAGATTTACCTGCAGTCCTTCTGGTAAGCAGACACATGACTCAAAACTATACTTTCTCTCTAGCACCTACCTAAGAGGATGCTACATGTATCTTACCTACTCTGGGCTTTCGTACGTTTTGATTTCATACTTTCAATTCTGCATCCAGGCATAGCAATGGTGTGCTAAACTACTGCCTGCTACTTCATGTTGCTTCTTATTTGGGAAGCCCAGTTCCCAAGCCTATGGACAATGTGCTTATATTTCTTAAATACTGCATGATTGGTACATATATAGTAACCACGCAAAAAAAAGTTTACCTGCAAGAAATACTTACCTTGCCAGCTCAGTTAATAGATTGGATACCTCTGCCTTCAATAATATATGACCCGGACTAAGAATGCAAATTCAAAAGCAAGAACTCTGTATCAGTGTACCTGTACCAGGTCATGCCACTGAAATGAGTAAAGTCACTAGATCAGATAGACAGCCAATCAGCAATTTCATAAGGAAAAGTCAACAGTCTCGTGCCCCATATTATCCCAATGGAGCATTAATTCAAGGTTGTTATTCTTATTCTATTCTAATGCCCATCTCAGTTGATGGTGCATTGGATAACCATCTAAAACACCTTGAAATGACCCTTCCTTCAAAAGCTCCATGCTCCTAGGGCCCACCTAGAATTTGAAACTGATATCCCCATGCTGCAAAATAGGAATGTCAATCAAAAGTTTTAGAATGAGAGGCCAATAGTTTTGGGCTCCATATAATTTCAGTACAGGATTTGTTCATGGTTGTCACTTCACATTCTATTTTAGAATCCTCTTCGGCTGGTGGGTTTCTGGGTGGATAGTTCATCTATATCTAGAATTGACCCCTTCCCTCAAAAACTCCATGCCTCTAGGGCCCACATAGAAGTTTAACCCAGTATCTCTGTGCTTCAAGATAGAAACTTATAGGAATTGGATCTGGTAGGGATGCCAATCATCATTTTTAGAAGGACAGGTTAATAGTCTAAAGCTCCTCACTATTTCAGTTCAGGATTAGTTAAAAGTTGTCATTACTCATTCTAATCTAGCATCCTTTTCAACTGGCGTTGCATTGGTTGACTACCTAACTCGCCTATTACACCTAGAAATGATCCTTCCGTAAAAGCTTCATGCCCCTAGGGCCCATATAAGAATTGAACCCAGTTCAGGCTGCAAGATTGGCACACCAATCATCATTTTTAGAAGGAGAGGTCAACAGCCCAAGTCTTCATATTATCTCAATACAGGATTCACTCAAGGTTATCATATCGAATTCTAGTCTAATACCCTCTTCGGCTGGTGGGTCATAGGGTAACTCTCACCTACACCTAGATTATCTATCTATTATCTCAATATAAGATTTGTTCAAGGTGGTCATTCTATTCTAGCACCCTCTTCAGCTGATTGGTCATTGGAGTGACCATCTAGTTCACTTACACCTAGAAATCACCCTCTCTTTTGAAGCTCCATGTCCAATGGGCCTACGGAGAAGTTGAATCAGTATATTTAGAAGGAGAGGTCAATAGTCTTAGGCACTCTATTATCTCAAAACATGATTCGTTTAAGGTGGGCATTCCATTCTAGCACCCTATTCAGCTGGCGGGTCATTGGATTACCATCTAGCTAACCTAACCTGCAAAATTTTCTTTTAAAGCTCCATGTCCCTAGGGCCTACATAAAAGTTGCATCAGGATATTTAGAAGGGGAGGTCAATAGTCTTAGGCCCCCTATTATCTCAATACAAGATTTGTTCAAGGTGGTCATTCTATTCTAGCACCCTCTTCAGCTGGTGGGTCATTGGATGACCATCTAATTCACCTACACCAAGAAATCACCTGTCCTTTTAAAGCTCCATGTCCAATGGGCCTACGTAGAAGTTGAATCAACATATTTAGAAGGAGAGGTCAATAGTCTTAGGCTCTCTATTATCTCAAAACATGATTCGTTTAGGGTGGGCATTCCATATAGCACCCTATTCAGCTGGCGGGTCATTGGATGACCATCTAGCTACCCTATACCTGGAAAATAATATTTTGAAGCTCCATGTCACTAGAGCCTACATAAAAGTTGAATCAGGATATTTAGAAGGGGAGGTCAATAGCCTTAGGCCCTCTATTATCTCAATATAAGATTCGTTTAAGGTGGGCATTCCATTCTAGCACTCTCTTTAGCTGGTGGGACGCTGGATGACTATCTAGCTCACCTACACCTACAAATGACCCTTCCCTCAAAAGCTTCATGCACCTTGGGGTCCATATAATGTTGTAAATTCAAACAATATTCCAGGGCTGCAAGGTAGGAGTGCTAACAGTTTTGCCACTCTATTGAAATAATAGCAAGGTCAGAGAGTCAAAAACAATATATACAATGGGTAAAAATAATATTTTGTTTATTCAGAATGTGTTCCTTAAAAACTGACTCAAAAGGTGAATTAAACATAATCTTATTTTTCAGCTCCTTCCAAACTTTTTTTTTCTAGGAAAAAAAAAAAAAGACGTTAAAATTAAATTAGCAAGACGGTGCAGATTTTGAGGGCATACGTATATTGTGCCTAAGGAGATCAGTGGATCCCTACAGCTTTTCTGCATCTCATGTTATATTCATAAAAAAACACTTTCTACTTCTCCCCAAGGTCCAATAAATCTTCGGCATGCAAAGATGTGCCCAGCGTAGAGTGCTATTGCCGCCTAGTTAATATTAATCCGGGCTATTCCTGTAAAAAGTGCTGCAGAGCAGGGATTTTACTGACCTCAGGCTATCTTACTCCGCTCTCAAGGAAAAAAAAAGACCGAACAAAAGTTTACTCGCAGACCAAGTTGAAAGCGTTGCATGTAGCCCTGCTATGTCTTTAAAATGTAAAACACCCCATGTATGTTTTGCCAAGTTTTGCATCAGAACGATTTTTTCATTACCTCGGGGACTTTACGGGAAAGAAAGAAACACTCTGAACTGGAAACGCTCAAATTAGAAGGCCGCTAAACATAAATTATTTTCTTAAAGTGGCTGGCATAGAAGAGTTTTATAACAAGATTTGTGTTTCTTTATTTTTAAAGATAATTGTATACAATACAACAATAAATCATTACAATGGAACCCCCCCCCCCCCTTGCTGTCTCTCGCTAATATACTTTGGATTTAGTGATACAGTCCTTGCCCTCTCCCCCACTTTTTTAATTCAGATCAATAGCACGACTATCAGTCCCTTGCAGGGGTCTAGTCCTGAGAAAAGAAGTGTGGGAACTCACCCTAGACCCCCCCCCCACCTCAAAAATAAAAAAGTGTGCATCTGTGTGTATATGTACCTTTTGAGGAGCGAGGGCCACTTAGCAACCTGGTAACCGGTCATGGGCCACACTGAGCGGAGCAGGCAGATGACAGGTCCGTGTCCACTCAGCATATGCAGAGCAGACACGGACACAGCTCGCTCTACTCTATGAGCGCTACAATCCGATCTGCCCAGACAGAAGCGGATGGAGCCATGGCTTGGCCCCACCCCTCTCTCTCCTCTTTAGCTCACTGGCTTTGATTGAGAGCAGCGGGAGCCGATGACTCCAGCTGCAGTCTCAGCAAATGAGGAGGGAGAGTCCCCTGAAAGCCAAGGCTCCCATGCACAGCACTGGAGGAAGATCAGGCTCAGGTAAGTATTTGGGACCCTGGGGGAGAATGCATGAAGGTAAAAAACCTTGAGACTTTAGAAACACTTTAAAGTGAGTTCCACCCAAAGTGGAAGTTCCACTTTAAGCACTCCTCACCCCCTTCTTTGCCACATTTGGCATGTCATTTTTTTGGGGGTGTAGCGGGTACCTAGTTTTGACAGGTACCATGCTCCTACTTTCACTCGGGCCGCCTAGGTGACTCGAGCAGAAGTTCTCCTCACCCCCTCCCTCCCTGCAATTTTCTGGGAGACATCACAGGTCCCAGAATATTTCCCAGCCATTGAGAAGGCACAGGGCGACTTGCACATGCGCAGTGCGCACCTGGCTGTGAGGCGGCAAGCTGTCACCGCCGGGTGCCCACACTTGTAATGCAGGCATCGGGGAGAACCCGAGAGAGAGAAGCAAGGGTTCGGGCGGCCGTATCGCTAGATCGTGGGACAGGTGAGTATGTGTTAAAGTCGGCAGCTACACTTTTTGTAGCTGCTCACTTTTAATAAACACAAAAACGACTGGAACTCCACTTTAACTTCCAAAACATTTTCAAAATACACCATATCCAACCAATGACACCACCAACCCACTCACTTGTTGTCTCTCGTCTTGACTACTGCAACTCCCTCCTTGTTGGCCTAGGTCTACACAGGCTATTCCCCTTCCTTCTATCATGAATGCTGCTGCCAGATTATCCACCTTACCAACCACTCACCAAAGACTTACTAAGCCATTCATAATTCTCCCTCTTCACCCAAACTGTCCTGTCTGCTCCTCCCAAAACCTCTTGTTCTCTAGCTCCCGTGTCACCTCCTTCTATGCGCACCTTGAGGACTTGATGAAAAAAAATAATATTTTGCATTGTTTTGTACCAGAATCAGAATTTTGGAGATCTGTTTGCTGGACGAATGTGATAAGCATTCACTCATCCTTGATGAATTCTGCCAAACTTTCCCTAAAAGAGAAGTATAGCTAAAGCCATTTTGGCTGGGCACGTGTGTGTTGCTTACCCGGGGAAGAGATGGCTCCAGGATGCAGTATGAAAAAAAGGCAAGCCGGTGGGGGCAGTGTGATGCTTTGAGCAGTCCTTGTGGCATGTTTTGTTGCTTCCTTGGCCATACACATAGCTGATACAATTTATGACCCAAGTTGCCGGCCCTTGATGCGGGTTTTCTTTCTAGCATAATGTAATCATCATCAAAAAAAGGAGAAAGGGGACGGAACTTCCAAGGGATAGCGCTGTCTCCCGGAAGTGGGGAAAGGTACCTTTCACAAACAGGTACCCCCCCCCCCCCCCCCCCGAAAAGTGCCAAATGTGGCACCAGACAGGGGGAAGCAGATGAGCGGAAGTTCCACTTTTGGGTTGAATTATTTTACTTTTATACCTTGCTGTGTTTATTGCAATAGGTTTCTATTTCAAATTCATTTTCGAATTCAAATAATTTGTTTTGTTATAACTTATTTTGGATTAGTTGAAATTGGTTACTTTTGTGATTCCAAAATTCAGATACAGTACATTAGATTCTCCGAATAAAGAAAATTTTGTCAGAATTTTGATTTGTAAGGAAATGAATCGCACATATTTACTGCTCCCTTGATTACAAAGGAGCCAAAAGCTAAGTTTGCCTTGCATCCTTCCTACGCTTGAAGGGTGCTACAGTTTGTTATCTTAGGTAATGCCAAAGGTATTGATAACCAAATATGCTAATAATCAAGGAGATCAGAACATTAGCAGTGTTCTGTTTCTAGGACAGAGAGCTAAAGCTTCCTTCTCCATAAACTTCAGATACCATATTTCTTTGATCTCAGATTTATTAGAACAAGCCAGGTGAAACTACAAATTGATAAATAAACCTCAACCAGTACAAAATTGCATACAATAAAGAAACAATGCTCTCAAATACAGGATGGGATAACAAGAACTCACTTTTTATGCTCTCTCAGGGGTGATGGCGAGAGATTGAAGAAACATGCCTTGCTGCCCTGCTGTATCTTCTAAAAATGGTGGCTGATTCCCTTCCTGTAGAAATCTACCCAGAATGCTCTAGTTCCTAACAACTTTATTCAATACATTCTGTGAGTTTACAATATGTAATAATGCAGAATAACTGAAGCTATACCAAAAAAGAACAGTAGATGGCGCCTGCGCTCTGCATATAACTAACTTGTGTGAATCAAGAAAACCCAACATGTTATTTTAAGCAACATAAACACAAGTAATCAGAATAGAAGTCTGGTGGACAGAACAAGCAGCGCTTAATATTTTGATAATTGGATAAATCCTTCAACCAATGCATAAAATGTCCATAAATAGATTAGTCCATACAAACAACCGGTGAGAATAAAAAGTTAATGGGATGGTAGATTTAGCTAAAGAAACAGACTTGTATAAAGACCGTCACCACACCTTGTGGAATACCGCTCCCTTTGGATATTAAACTCACCAGAGATAGCAAACAGATGGACTATTCAATCAAATCAACTTTTCTTGGCGTGGACTTCTATCCAAAAGAATCCCCTTTCCAGGCAACTGATCAAGCTCTCGCTCCAGCTGAAGAAGAATCCAGTTTCGGGATCAGTGGGGTGTTGAGGTCCCCTTCGAAGATTGTGTTTGTGGTGCCAAAGGACTTCAGGTGGGATGTCACAGAGGAGAGGAATCACAGCTGATCCAACTCCAATCCACAGGTGGCCTGGAGCATGACCATAAAAAAAGGTTCTTTTTTTTTTTTTGGTCATGCTCCAGGCCACCTGTGGATTGCATTTAGATCAGCAGTGATTCCCCTCCTCTGTGACATCCCACCTAGAGTCCTTTGCGGGTTCTTTTTTTTGTGGTCATGCTCCAGGCCACCTGTGAATTGCAGTTGGATCAGCTGTGATTCCTCTCCTCTGTGACATCCCACCTGGAGTCCTTTGACACTACAAATAGAATCTTCGGAAGGGACCTCAACACTCCACTGATCCCAAGACCGGATTCTTCTTTGGCTGGAGCGAGAGCTTGATCGGTTGCCTGGAAAGGGGATTCTTTTGAATAGAAGTCCACCCCAGGAAAAGTTGATGTGATTGAATAGTGCATCTGTTTGCTATCTCTGGTGAGTTTAATATCTAAAGGGAGCGGTATTCCACGAGGTGTGGAGACGGTCTTTATACAAGTCTCTTCCTTCAGCCATATCTACCATCCCATGAACTTTTTATTCTCACCATGTGTTTATATGGACTAATCTTTTTATGGACATTTTATGCATTGGTTGAAGGATTTATTCAATTATCAAAATATTAAGCGCTACTAATACTCTGATCTCCTTAATTATTAGCATATTTGATTATCTATTCGTTTGTATATAGTAGCTGCTGTAGATCTGTTAACTTTGATTGTTGATTTATTTCAACGTCACTGTATAAGTCTATTTTTTTTATTCCACAATATTTTATTGAAAAGTAAGAGCAATATGTATGGAAAAATAATGTATGATATTTGTATCTGCTATTATATATCTATTTATTATTATCTATTTATTATTATGTTTATATTTAAATTGTATTTTCTTGACTAGATAACTTGGTCACTGATGTGATGAAATCACTGGTTCTTCTATTCCTTCTGTGGGATTTTTTCTCCTCCCCCCCCCCCCCCCACTTTTTGGACCAAGTGGCGTTTACCCGCCTCAGCCCCGGATCAGGCGTATATCCACAGTGTACTCAACGACGGGAGACTATGCGATTTTTCTCTGCGACTTTCTTTGTTGTTTTTAATATGTAAGTATCAGAGTTATAGATTTTTTGAAAACTTTTGAGGGAACTTATCGGTGTGTTTCCTTTATCCATATATGATCTTTTTAGTCTAAACTAGCTCTTATTTACAGAAAATTTGTACTAAGCTCCTGAAGAGTGGATGATGACTCCACGAAACGCGTAGAGCCATAAAATATGAAATATGAAGATTTATCAGGACATGGATTACGCAATATGTATGAAAGAGCCTATGAGCCACTGGATGTATTCTTGCTATGTATTTGATATATATATATGCCGTTGTATGATATTTGTATCTGCTATTATATATCTATTTATTATGTGTATATGCCTAGCAAGACCTTTCCTTTACTACCTTTTGTATGTCCATGCCTGAATTGTCTGTATCTGTACTGTGAATATGCGAGATTCTATTTATTGATTATTGCTGCATGATCTATTCTTTTATCGTGCAGCAAGAAATAAACTAATATTTTGAAACTATCTATCTTTATTTTCATTTGGATATTTGCAATAGCAACCTACCTCATATAAAGTCCCATTATCCTTACGCCCCCCCCTGTTGTATACAATATATAATAACAACTTTAGTCCAATACATCTATCTGTTACATAGAATACTTTTCTAGAACTGTTATATCTTTAGAAAGTAACGTACATGGTACATATGAATTGAGGAAAAAAAAAAAAAAAAGGAAAAAGAAAAGCACATAGGTCCCGATTTCCCGCTGAAACCTTGAGTTTGTAGTTCAGGTGTAAACTAACATTAAATTCCACTGGTGTACGTGGTGGAGAATCTATGCTTGGGGATCTTTGTCTAGGGGTTACAAGCTCATTCAGTAGATCGCAGGCGCAGGGGCGTAACTACAGGGGTTGCAGGGGTTTCAATTGCAACCAGGCCCCATGCTGCAGGGGGCTGTGCGGCTCCCCTGTACACCTGGATAGGAGGGGCGGCGGGGGCAGCATGTAGAGAAATCACTGTCCACCTTTTTCCTCCTGTTGCTGCAGGAGGAAAATGGAGGAGATTGGTTCCTCTGTATGCTGCCCCCGCCACTCCTCCTATCCAGTTCACTTGTGTTCTGCTGTCTCTGGGCCCCTGTGTGACCCCATGGTTTCCCCCCTCTATTGTGCTGATGACCCCCCCCCCCCCCCTCACTGTGCTCCCTCCCCTCTCCTGCCAGCTGCTGCAGGGGATGTGTCACAATAGAGGACCAGGAAGGGGTCGGTAAATATGTAATTTACCAGCTCCTTCCTTTTCTGAATGGACAGAGTCATAGTCAGTGACATTGTAAAAAAAATAAATAATAAAATTATAAAAAAATAATACAATTAAAATACCAAAAAATAAAAACTACTGACACCAGTGGGTGAAGTTCCAGGATCGCCAAGGTCACACTTGCGACCGGGCCCTGGCATTCCACCACCGTGGGGAGGCCTCAAGATGGCAGGAAGGGGGGCCCACTGCAGAACTTGTGAAAGGGTCCTGCTGTGGGACTGTAATAAAGGGTCCCGCAATGAGAGTAAAGGGCCTCAGGATCAGTGGGAAGAGCCCCAGGCTTGAAGGGAAGGGCCCTGGCCAGGGGTTCAGGGGGCCCTTCATGGTTTCTTGCACCGGGGACTTGAAGGCAGACATCTCAAGTCTCCCGCAAGTCGCGGGAGACTCCCGCTATCCGCCCTGAGCTCACGGACACCCGCGAGCTCAGGGCAATATCCCGGCTGTGAGTCAGTCACAGAGTGAGTCACTCAGATGAGATGACTCATCGATGCAGTCAGGAGTGTGTCAGCTGTCAGCAAGCTGAGCCTGCACACTCAGAGAAATCACGTCGGAGCCGAAGTAGATCCGGCTCACAGGCGGAGTGATATGAGTCATGCACTCTGCCTGTGGGAGGAGCTGCAGAGAGCAAGCAGCGGATTTGCTCTCTACTACAGCCACATTCTACTCCAGGAGGCATTTTGGCGCGAGCGGGACCGTGACACTGTGACACCCCACTCTGTGCCAGTAGTAGTACCAGCAAGTGACCAGGCCAGTACCAGCAAGTAACCAGGCCAGTACCAGCACCAGCAAGTGACCAGGTCAGTACCAGCAAGTGACCAGGCCAGTACCAGCACCAGTGACCAGGCCAGTACCAGCAAGTGACCAGGCCAGTACCAGCACCAGTGACCAGGCCAGTACCAGCAAGTCACCAGGCCAGTACCAGCACCAGTGACCAGGCCAGTACCAGCACCAGTGACCAGGCCAGTACCAGCACCAGTGACCAGGCCAGTACCAGCACCAGTGACAAGCACCAGTGACCAGGCCAGTACCAGCACCAGTGACCAGGCCAGTACCAGCACCAGTGACCAGCACCAGTGACCAGGCCAGTACCAGCACCAGTGACCAGGCCAGTACCAGCACCAGTGACCAGGCCAGTACCATCACCAGTGACAAGCACCAGTGACCAGGCCAGTACCAGCACCAGTGACCAGTCCAGTACCAGCACCAGTGACCAGGCCAGTACCAGCACCAGTGACAAGCACCAGTGACCAGGCCAGTAACAGCACCAGTGACCAGGCCAGTACCAGCACCGGTACCAGCACCAGTGACCAGGCCAGTACCAGCACCAGTGACCAGGCCAGTACCAGCACCAGTGACAAGCACCAGTGACCAGGCCAGTACCAGCACCGGTGACCAGGCCAGCACCAGTGACCAGGCCAGCACCAGTGACCAGGCCAGCACCAGTGACCAGGCCAGTACCAGCACCAGTGACCAGGCCAGTACCAGCACCAGTGACAAGCACCAGTGACCAGGCCAGCACCAGTGACCAGCACCAGTGACCAGGCCAATACCAGCACCAGTGACCAGGGCAGTACCAGAGACCAGTACCAGCACCAGTGATAAGGCCAGTACGAGCTCCAGTGACCGGCACCAGCACTAGTGACCGGTACCATCACCAGTGACCAGCACCAGTGACTAGTACCAGCACCAGTGACTAGTACCAGCACCAGTGACCAGTACCAGCATCAGTGTCCAGTACCAGCATCAATGTCCAGTACCAGTGACCAGTACCCGCACCAGTTACCAGACCAGTACAGTACCAGCATCAGTGACCAGCACCAGTGACCAGGTATACTGATTACATTTCATTTCATTAATCTCTGGTAGTGTTAAATTGGAAAAGGGGGGGGGGGGGGTTCGGCGCAGGCGTGCGTGGGGGGGGGCGTCGGCGTGTGGGGGGGGCTCACCTCCCTGAAATGACTTTGCCACCTCCCTGAAATGAGTTTTTGCAGGTTGGGATGTCTGTGAAGGTTCTAGTTAAGCCTCTGGTAGATCGGGTAAACCTTAAATATCTAGTTTTTTTGTGGACCAGATATCTAATGTTCCATTCGGTGTGCACCAAAGTAGTGTAAAATGAGTATGAAGTAGTGCTCTATTTTGATTCTTTGCGTAGCTGTATTTGGGACTGGATCAAGGAGAGGGGAAGGGTATGTGGAGATGGGTATAGGGGTATAAAGGGGTGACAGGGGGAAGGAAGGGAGAGAAGAAAAAAGAAAAAAAAAAGGGGGGGGGGGGGGAGGAAAGGGGAGGCCATCAAACAATGTTTTAACCTCCTTGGTCTCTGCTGTAAACAGGCCTCAACCTGTTGGTTAAATGTTTGCGTATATAGGTGCATACTTGCCAACTGTCCCTTTTTTCCTGGGATAGTCCCTGCAAATAGGAGCCTGTCCCAGGTAATTTATATTGTCCCTGGAAGTGCCTGTTAATCGGGTTGCCCATGAATGTTACTAAGAAGTAGTGCAGCTGAATGGGAGACTTTTTCCAACTCTGCTACTGTGGCCTTAAGTTTGAAATTCCCTTTTTAATTTCCTGTAATTCTCTCTATATTGAGTAGACCCAATAATCTGATAAGTAGGCGAGATTAATTATGCAGAGTGGGCGGAGCTTCAGGGAAGTGGGTGTGGTAATTGATAGCTGTGCTCCAAAGTGTCCCTGGAAATTTTTTTTAAATGTTGGCAACTATGTAGGTGCTGTGTTGAACTTGGTTAATGTGATTTCAATCTTGATCCTAGGTATGAGCCTAAAGGCCCGTACACACGTGCAGATTGTCGGCCGATTTTCGGCTTGTTAGTATGGTGCTTCCGACAGCCGACAGCGCACTTTCGGCCGAAAAGAATCTGTTGTGCAAGCATTAACATTTTTGTATGCCGACACCAGAACGGCCGATTGTTCGCAAGTCAATACAGAATTCGGCCGACAAACAGCAGATTTGCAAGACTGGGCATGCTCAGAAAAGAAAAAACACAGGGAAAGTTAACCATCGCATGACATCACTTCTGCAGTCGGCTGTAGTCGGCGGACAAAATTCTTGTGCAGTCTTTTGCACTTTTCAACAGACACGACAGCCCGGGGACAAAAGACGGCCGATCGTTCGGCCGGCGATCGGTACGTGTGCACGGGGCTTTAGCAAATGCGATCTGCTCTGGCGTGGCAACCTCCCAAACTCATCCCATGGTTAGGGGAGGGAGGGCCGACGTCAGTAATTAGGTGGGTAATCTGGTTTGAGGGCAGAATGGGTCTAAGACAGGGTTGTATAAGTCTATTTGTTTTCCACGTCACTCTATAAGCGTTGGGTGGGGGCATTTTTTAATGCTTTCAGCAAAAGTATTGCCTAAAAAAACAGGTCCATAGAGAAATGGAGAAATTGCTGTAATTCATAGGGTGGGAGAGCTGAACTGGTTAGTTGCACCACAGTACTTTTTTTATCTGGAGCTCTGGAGGAACCATCACTATGCTGAGATAAGCTTTAATAGAAATGTGGTTCTTGGAGGGGAATTTTTCGCCAGTCTCTACGGCAAGCGCCATTAGGGGGGCTCACTGTAAAAACCGTAAATGTGTCTAAAAGGCAATAACGCACAAAGTGAAATATGGCGCTTGAGGAAGCGGCTCTTAAGACAGCAAGCGTCGTGGTGTTTCACCGCAGGCAAGAGAGACGGCTGAGTACCGTACGCAGAAGGTTTTCTCCCCTGTCTGGTAAAGTAATGGCTGAGTTTTCAAAAGTTAATAAGTTGAACAGTTTCTTTTTCGAGAGCTGAAAATGAAAGTAGGAAAGTGATTAAAGGAGCAAACAACTTAAAATGCATAGGAGATATATGAGGTGGCCATTTCACTTGCCAAAAGAGTTGTATTTCTGTCCATCTGAGCCTGAGACTTGTATAGCTCTGCCACACAGCAAAGCCCTGTCCGGCAGGGGTTCATATGTTTCTCTTCTGCAGTTTCACGTTCACTTACAAGTCCCTCCATTTCCCACACATTGTGACTGGACAGAGAAGCATCAAACTGATGAGATAATCTGATGTGGTATGATATAATACTCAACCAGCTCTAGGGACGCACGGACCGGTGCGCGGCCTTGTTACATCCGGTGGGACCATATTTAGTGGGTGACGTAGAGACAGGTGCACTGCTATTTGTTACTGCCTCTCTTGTCTCGCCGCCCCACGGGGGGTTTGATCAAGGTAAGAAGATTATTAAAGAGGTTGTAAACTCATTTAACATTTTTTTTTTTTTTTACAACCTGAAAGAGAAACACATAATGAGCTAGTATGCAATGCATACTAGCTCATTATGAAATACTTACCTTAGAACGAGCCCCCGCAGTGCCGCCCGCTTACCTGTATGACGGGCGACATGTTCAGTCGCCCGTCTTCCGGGATCGCGGCATCCGGCCATCTGATTGTCCGGACCCGCATGCGCGCTGGAGCCGACGGTCACGGCACGGAGCTCTGAAGGAGCGGCACCAGCGGCCGTTCCTTCAAAGCGCATGCGCCAGTGTAAGGTAAATATCTCCTAAACGGTACATGTTTAGGAGATATTTAGAGTACCTATAGGTAAGCCTTATCATAGGCTTACCTATAAGTATAACTTGCAGAGGAGGGTTTACTTCCTCTTTAACCACTTAAGCCCCGGAAGATTTTACCCCCTTCCCGACCAGGGGGTATTTTGCGATTCGGCACTGCGTGACTTTAACGGACAATTGTGCGGTCCTGATGACGTCAATCTGAATTCATTGTGAAGAATACCTGGTTCTATTCTAGTCAAAATTCGCAAGATGGTTATAATCTTTCTATTTTTTCTATTCTATTATTTTCTATTTTATCTTTTTCTATTCTATTCCTTTATTTTCTATTCTATTTTATTTTCTATTCTGTTTTGTTTTACTCTATTCTTTTCTGTTTTATTCTATTCTATTCTTTTCTAAATGTGAATTTCGGAAGGCAGCTCTATTCTTTCTATTTTGTTTTATTCTATTCAAATCTATTCAGTTTTTTTTTTCTATTTTATGTCTTTATTTTCTTTTCTACTCTATTTTCTTTTATTCTATTCTTTTTGACATTCGGATATATTCTAAAACGAATACACATCTCTGAAGGAAATCAGCAGTAGTCAGCAACATGGTAATATTTTGAATTTGTTTTCGGATTCAATTTCATTTTCAAATTCAATTTGAATTTCGGACAAAATTTTGTTTCGCTATTTCAGATTAGTGTTAGTAATTCTGAAAGTTCAGATACATTCCAATCTCCGAATAAGGAAATTTGAATTGCGAATTCGGAACGAAATCAATTGCACATCTATTTGTTTATAAGCGACGCATCAGAAAGACACCTCCACCACTCCGACATTCTGAAATGCATGGCAGTGTTTATAAAGAGTAACCCCACTTTTGTTGAGAAAAAAACATTCCCCTCTGGGTGATCTCTGTACATTGCAGGGATTTAACAAACTTTGTTGCAGTTTCCTACCTTTTGTTATTCAGAAGAAATCATTGTTTGTTCCTCTGTGCTGAGTGGGTCTAATGGGAGTGGTTTCATAATTATCTATCAGCTTTGGCAGCTGCAGGGCTCTAATGAGGAAATCTGCTGGGCCTGCATCCCTTTAGACGTGTTCCTTTTGGGAGAATCTCACCAAAAATTACATTTTTGTTGCAGGGGATGCCAAAAATCTGACTTGTATCTAAGGCAGACTTCTGGGAAAATTGGTGAGCCAATCACACAAGCAGGAAATTATGTTTCTGGGGGTGTGGTCAGTATACATTCTGTGTACAGAACACCTCCAGGCGGCCATATTGTGTTGCATTTTCAGAAAATTACAACAGCTGCAGATTGGAAAGGAAAGGTCATTTTTAATAACATTCAACTACAATATGATTTGTGTCACAATTGTGTATGCTATGTTGTTTGTCTGTGTCCCTGTGCAGGGTATAAATGGGAGTGATTTTATAATTGTCAATCAGCTGCTGCACCTGCAGGGCTCTAATGAGGAAAATGGCAGGGTCCACATTCCTTTAGAGCAGAGGAGAGATCTGGGGTCTAATAGACCCTAGATATCTCAGTAATGAGAACCTGTCACAGCCCATGCTATCACAAGAGATGTTGTTCATCCCTTGTGATAGCAATAAAAGTGGTAAAAAAATACAAATAAATAAAATGTAAAGCACCCCTGTCCCCCCATGCTCATGCACAAAGGTGAACGCATAAGTAGGATATGCATACATATGTAAATTGTGCTCACACCACTCGATAGTATTGCCTAGAATGTTATAGCAAGAGCATTAATTCTGGTGTGCAACTCCAAACTGGTAACCTGTAAAAGCTTTTAAAGCGTCACCTATGGAGATTTTTAAGTACCAATGTTTGTGGCCGTTCCACGAGCGTGCATAATTTTAAAGTGTGACATGTTGGGTATCTATTTACTCCGTGTACGATCATCTTTTATATTTTACAAAAAAAAAAAAACATGAATATTATATTGTGTTTTTCTACATTAAAAATCAATAACGTGTATTTTTTCCCAAAAAATTGTGTTTGAAAAAGCGCCGCACAAATGCAGTGTGACATAAAAAAAAAATTTCAACACCCACCATTTTCTATATCTAGGGCCTCTGCTTAAAAAATATATATAATGTTTGGGGGTTCTAAGTAACTTTCTAGCAAAAAAAAAAAAAAAAGCAGATTTTTTTAATTTATCTGAGAAGTGTCAGAACAGGCTTGGGAAGGAAGTGGTTAAACACATTCAATTACAATCTGACCTGTGTAGCAATTGTATGCACTATGTGTATTTTTTCCTTTATTTGCTATTTTTTTCCCCACAAAAGTGGAGTTACCCTTTAACCACTTCTTATCCGCCTGCCGTCAAATGACGGCGGAGCGGTGTATCCATAGTTCTGGGACGCCGTCATATGACGGTGCACCAGAACAGCCTCTCTCGTGCGCCCCCCGGGGGCGCGCAGAGCGGCGATCGTGGCTGCACCGTGTTGCTAGGACACCGATCTCGGTAAAGAGTCAATGACATGACTCTTTACCCATGTGATCGGCTGTGTCCAATCACAGCCGGTCACATGTAAATAAGGAAGTGCTGTTATTCCAATCAGCGGCTCCTCCTCGCTGGGGAGACAAGGACATGCAATCAGGGCACTGATCATCACTGCCCTGATTACAGAAAATCAAAATAAAGTCCCAATCAGTGCCCACCATCAGTGCCCAAAATCAGTGCCCAAAATCAGTGCCCATAGTGCTGCCAGTCAGTGCCCACTGTGCCTGCTCATCTAGGCACTGATGAGCACTGACTGGCAGCACTATGGGCACTGATTGTAGGCACTGATGGTGCTGCCCATCAGTGTCCATCAGTGCCTAGATCAGTGCCCATCAGTGCCGCCCATCAGTGCCATCCGTCAGTGCCATCCGTCAGTGCCACCTCTCAGTGCCACCTATCAGTGCTCATCAGTGCCGCCTATGAGTGATCATCAGTGCCGCCTACCAGTGCCACCTATCAGTGCCCATTAGTGCGGCATATTAGTATCTCCTCATCAGTGCCACCTCATCAGTGCCCATCAGTGCCACCTCATCAGTGCCCATAAGTGCCACTTTATCAGTGCCCATAAGTGCAGCCTATCAGATCCCATCAGTACCGCCTCATCAGCACACATCAGTGAAGGAGAAAAAATTTTTATTTTCAAAATTTACTCACAGAAAATAAGAAAAACGTTTTTTTCCAAAATTTTCTGTCTTTTTTCTTTTTTTTTTTGTAAGGAATAAAAAACCCAGTGGTGATTAAATACCACCAAAAGAAAGCTCTATTTGTGTGAAAAAAATGATACAAATTTTATATGGGTACAGTGTAGCATTTACGCGCAATTGTCATTCAAAGTGTGAGAGCGCTGAAAGCTTAAAATTGGCCTGGGCAGGAAGGGGGTGAAAGTGCCCGGTATTGAAGTGGTTAAGCACACCACAGCACAAAGATGGGAGCTATCTGTGGTTTGTGGCGTGCTACATTAACCACTTGCTGACCAGGCCATTTCACATGCATCTAGTTCACATTCAATGGTGAACTAGATTCATCTTTCTAACTCAACGCGTTTCGTGAGACAATAGCTCACTCTTTAGGAGTAGATGCGTACAAGTATATAAATTGGCTGGGCCAGTGTACAAGAGGACAAAGCAAACGTCTGGGCGGCGACCAAGTAGCCTGACCTGGGAGCTGAAGGAAGCGGGCCGAACACTCCCCAACAGGGGACACACAAGGGGCAGGTGTAACAAGGGCCTAACATTAGCCTGCTGTGAGCCACATTCCACTGCCACATCCCACTGCCACATGCAGGGTCTTTTGCTACCATCTTCTTCCCAAATGTCATTGGGAGCCGGCTGTCTCTTCCAGGTTCAGGCAGTTGGCCCCACAATCCTGCACCACCAGGCCCACCCTTCTCCTTTGTCCACTTTGTGGAAGCCGATGCCTTCTGGGAAATGTGAAATGCATATCTCAGAAGGCACGAGGAATGGAGCATGTTATTCTCACCTAGGCAAGAATGGAAGATGGGGGATAGGCAGAAACAATAGAAATTCATGTTGAGGAGGTGGAGAGAGTGAAAGGGGAGAAAAATTTGACCCCCCCCCCCCCATAGTTATTCAGCACTCATGTTGACATTTGCTAGTTTGTAATTGACTAATGGCTAAGATTTCACTTGGCCCTACAATGACCATAGGTGTCTACTAAGGTGGTGCTTGACTGGCCATCAAACACTCATGTTAACATTTGTTAGGTCCCACAGTTGCCAAATGTGTCTACTAGGATGGTGCCTGGTTGTCCATCAAGCACTCATGTTGATGTTTGTTTGTATGAAGGTTGACTAAGGGTTGAAACCTCACTTAGTCCACAATGACCATAGTAGTCTACTAAGGTAGTGCCTGATTTTTCATCAAGAACTCATGCTGAAATTTGATAGTATGTAGTTGACTAAGAACTTAAATTTCCCTTGGTCTCACAGTGGCCATAGGTGGTGCCCAAATGTCCTTCAAACAGATATGTTGACGCTTGCTAGTATGTAGTTGACTAAGGACTGAAATTTAATTTGTCCCCAGAGTGGCCATAGGACTCTAATAACGTGGTGCCTGGATGACCATGAAGTATTCATGTTAACGTTTGCCAGTATGTACTTGACTAAGAGCTGAAGTTTCACTTGCCCCCAAAGTGGCCATAGGATTCTTCTAAGTTGGTAACTGATTGTCTCAAGCACTCATGTTTATGTTTGCAAGTATGTTGTTGACTAACGGCTATAATCTCACTTAGCCTCGGTTTCCACTAGTGCGGCTACGAAGTCGTGCTACTTCTAGCACGACTTCGTAGCAAAAGTAAACCGCGGCTTCAGTTAGACTTGTCCCTCATATATAGAGGGAAGTCGCGCTCAAAAGTAGTACACGATTTACTTTTGAGGTCGCGGCAACTGAAGCCGCGGCAGTGGAAACGTGCCCCATTGAAAACAATGGGTTTTGACTTGCTGTGCGACTTGACATTTGTCAAGTCGCACCGCAAGTCGCACTAGTGGAAACCGAGCCTTAGTCTCACAGAGACCGTAGTAGTCTACTTAGGTGGTGCCTGATTATCCATATAGAACCCATGCTAAAATTTGCTAGTATGTAGTTGACTAAGAACTGAAATTTTATTTGGTCTCATGGTGGCCATAAGAGCCTACTAAGGTTGTGCCAAATTGTCCATCAGCACTCATGTTGAGTTTGCTGGTATGTAGTTGACTAAAGCAGGGTTTCTCAACTCCGGTCCTCAGGGCACACCAACAGTCCAGATTTTAAGTATTACCTTGGGGAGATGCAGACTAGAATACTGCAATCACTGAGCATCAAATTGGATCACCTGTGATGTATTTCAGTTTTCTTGCAAACCTGGCCTGTTAGTGTGCCCTGAGGACCGGAGTTGAGAAACCCTGGACTAAAGCCTCGTACACACGCGTCGAAATTCGGCCGGGAATTTTCGTCCAACGACCGATCTGCCGATTTTCGGCTTGTTAGTATGATGCTTCCGACAACCGACTCCGACTTTTCGGCCGAAAAAATTCTGGTGTGCAGGCTATAAAATTTTTGTCCTCCGTCAAAACACGTCTGATTTTCGTGCAGTCAGTACAGGTTTCGACAGGGAAAAATCTTATGAGCAAGACTGGGCATGCTCAGAGAAGAAAGAACACAAAGAAAGCAAACCAACACATGACATCACTTCTGAAGTAGAATTTTGTCGTGCGGGAAAATTCGTGTGCAGTCTAGGCACATTCCAACCAACAAAACACAACTCTGGACAAAAGACGGACGACCGGTCGGCGGAAATTCGTTGTGTGTGTACTAGGCTTAAGGGCTGAAATCTCACTTGGTCTAACAGTAATTGTGATAGTCTACAAAGGTGGTGCCTGATTATCCATCAAGAACTCATGCTGAAATTTGCTAGTATGTAGTTGACTAATAGCTGACATTTCACCTTGCTCCAAAGTGGCCACAGGAGTCTACTAAGTTGGTAACTGATTGTCCATCAAGCATGTTGATGTTTGCTAGTATGTAATTGACTAAGGACTGAAATCTCACGTAGTCCCAAAGTGACCATAGTAGTCTACTAAGGTGGTGCCTGATTATCCATCTAGAACCCATGCTCAAATTTGCTAGTATGTAGTTTATTAAGAACTGAAATTTTATTTGGTCTCACAGTGGCCATAAGAGTCTACTAAGGTAGTGCCAGATTGTCTATCAAGCACTTACGTTGAGTTTGCCAGTATATAGTTGACTAAGGGCTAAAATCTCACTTAGACCCACAGTGACTGTAGTAGTCTTCTAAGGTGGTGCCTGATTATCCATCTAGAACCTATGCTGAAATTTGTTAGTATGTAGTTGACTAAAAACTGAAATTTCAATTGTTCTCACAGTGGCCATAGGAGTCAACTAAGGTGGTGCCCAATTGTCCTTCAAACACATACAGTATGTTGACATTTGCTAGTATGTAGTTGAAACTTCACTTGTCCCCAGAGTGGCCGTAGGACTCTAAAAGGTGGTGCCTGGATGTCCATGAAGCATCCATGTTAATGTTTGCCAGCATGGAGTTGACTAAGGGCTGAAATTTCACTTGACTCCAAAGTGACCCAAGCTACTAAGTTGGTAGCTTGGGTCACTTTGGTAACTGATTGTCCATCAAGCACTCATGTTGATTTTGCTAGTATGTAGTGGACTAAAATACATTTCACTTTGCCCCCCAGTGGCCACAGGACTCCAATAAGGTGGTATAGAAATAGGAGAAGGAAGCCGCTCAGGTGAGACTGAGTAAACCGGTGCTGGTCAGATCCGCCATCCAGAACTCGTGCAAACAAAGAAGTTGGACCGCACTCGGAAAATGTGAAATCAAAGATGTCTTTTATTCCTCATAACGAATCCATACAGACAGTGCAAAATTCAGAGAGACATCAAAGATGTCTTTTATTCCTCATAACGAATCCATACAGACAGTGCATTGAGAGACGTGTCAGGTTGACACATTTCACGATATAGATAATCACTTACTCATAACCACACACGTGAAACGCGTCAACCTGACACGTGTCTCTATGCACTGTCTGTATGGATTCGTTATGAGGAATAAAAGACATCTTTGATTTCAAATTTTCCGAGTGCGGTCCAACTTCTTTGTTTGCTCCAATAAGGTGGTGCCTGGATGTCCATCAAGCATTTATGTTATTGTTTGCCAGTATGTAGTTGACTAACGGCTGAATTTTCAATTGGCCCCACAGTGGTGATAAGGGTCTAGTGAGGTGGTGCCTGATTGTCCAACAAGCACTCATGTGCATATTGACGTTTATTAGTATATTATAAGGTCTTAAATTTCATGTGGTCCCACAGTGGCCATAGGAGTCCACTAAGGTAGTGCCAGATTGTCCATCAAACACTTATGTTGAGTTTGCCAGTATGTAGTTGACTAAGGGCTAAAATCTCACTTAGACCCACAGTGACTGTAGTAGTCTTCTAAGGTGGTGCCTGATTATCCATCTAGAACCTATGCTGAAATTTGTTAGTATGTAGTTGACTAAAAACTGAAATTTCAATTGTTCTCACAGTGGCCTTAGGAGTCTACTAAGGTGGTGCCCAATTGTTCTTCAAACACATACAGTATATTGACATTTGCTAGTATGTAGTTGAAACTTCACTTGTCCCCAGAGTGGCCGTAGGACTCTAAAAGGTGGTGCCTGGATGTCCATGAAGCATCCATGGTAATGTTTGCCAGTATGTAGTTGACTAAGGGCTGAAATTTCACCACTTTAGGTGGTGCCTGATTGTCCAACAAGCACTCATGTGCATATTGACGTTTATTAGTATATTATAAGGTCTTAAATTTCATGTGGTCCCACAGTGGCCATAGGAGTCTACTAAGGTTGTGCCTGATTGGTAATAACTGAATAAACTTTAGCAGAAGTTAAAAATGAGAACCTTGCACCGATAGTGAAGGACACGCGTTGACGTGCATGCCCCACAAGATAAACAGTACATTTTGCATTTGATTAACCTACAGGTTTCCAGGAGCTATTCCTGAGCGCTGGCACCTCCGCGAATCCCCATTATTGCAAATGTCATGCCATTTCATCTGTAATCAGTCGTACTGGTTTGAATACTGTTTATTAGCTATGCTTATATATTGTAGCTTTGAAAAAATGGCTCGCTTATCTTCCTTCTCTTCAAAATGGCAGGCGAACGGATGTGGAGACCCTCAGGACTTGATTTATCAAGATCCCCCAGCCGCACGACTGGGACGGTGACATTTTTCCTTCCCTTTAATCTGACATTGTTTTGCTTGATTAGTTTTGCAGGGACGGGGGTTTGCTTAAACTCTTTCTGACGCAGGTAGATATATTTTTGCATTCGCAAGCGAAGGTTTGCAAGCCGGTCTGGAAAAGTGCGATTTGGCCGCTCAATGTAAGGGCGCAGGAAAACTAAAGTCATTCTCAGTGTGTGTGTGTTTTTTAAAGTAGCCCTAAATTTTTACTCTGGAATTTATAAAAATGTAATTTCATTCACGGTGTAGTACAGTGGTAAGGAAAAAATCAGATCCACATAATTACTGCCTTTGTGTGGTTAGGAAGGAAATTTTATCTGCGGTGAGGCAAAATAGATGAGCGAAATAATTCAGTCAAAAACAATTAAGTTCGGATTTAAAAAAAAAAAAAAATGCATAGCCAAAATTTTAGTTTTTAAGTTTAAGAACATATTTTACCCAGTGGGATGTATTTATAAAAAAAATTGGCAGAACTATTTGTGCTGCGAAACTGCACGTACATTCGTTCTGTGCAAATTGCAAATGTTACTAGGATATTTTCTCTCCAGGTCAAATGTTATTCAGTTATAAAGAGTTAATATGAAAAATACTGCATTGTGGTCACTTGATGGAGCTGACGACCATAGGATATAAGTATTTCATGATCATCAGCTCCATCTAGTCCTTCAGGACTCTTTTACATGAGAGATCCGATCGGGTCTGGCTGTCCATTTTTTTTAGCCGGACCCGATCGGACCCTCCGGTCTCCTATATCAGTGGTCCTCAACTCCGGTCCTCAGGGCCCACTAACAGGCCAGATTTTAAGCATTACCTTGGGGAGATGCAGACTAGAGTACTGCAATCACTGAGCAGCAAATTATATCACCTGGGATGTATTTCAGTTATCTTGCAAACATGGCCTGTTAGTGGGCCCTGAGGACCGGAGTTGAGGGCCACTGTCCTATATGAAGCACCAGATGTAAACAGACTTGTGCCCATTTAAACCCGGCTACCTCTGAGTCCGATTGGATCTGGCAAAAAAAAAAAAAGGAAAGGGGATCCTTCCTCCCTCCACCCTCTGGTAACGGATCCGGATCGGATCAGAGGGCAGTTAAGTGAAAGCAGGCAGCTGGTCCGTTTACACCTAGGCCGAAGACAGGAGAGGCATGCTCTTAACAAATCTGGTATGAATTAATTTCATTCAGGAGAGCAGTGTTTCCTGGAGAGTGATCCTGTGATTGTCCCACAGCTATCACATGGTACCTGGGCCAATCACAGCACCCTGTACCATGTGATTAGCTGTAGCCAATCACAGATAACTAGTAATCACAGCAGTTGAAAATAAAAATAAAAATCCCTGATTACCCTTCCCCCCCCCCCCCCAGAGTAGTACAGTTTTACCATGGTGACACTGAATTGCTGAATTACTATTATAAATAAAAGAAAGAAAAAAAAAAGTTTAAAAAAATTTAATATATTTATATATATTTTTTTTTTTAACATACTGCCACCAGTCAGTATCTCTGATCACCACCACACCAGTTATATGATGATGCTGTACTGCACTGGTGACATTATGTAAATAAAAATGTGAATACATTTTTTATTTAATTTCCTAAATACTTCAAACTTCAAAAAAAAACTTTCTATGCCTCTTGCAAAATGCCTCAGACAGTCTACTTTCCAAAAAGAGGTTATTTGGGAGGAATTTGAGATAGGCCATCAGTGCATCAGGATTGATCAATTTTCAAACATATATACCATAGTTTGTAGACGCTACAACTTTAACGCAAACCAATTAATAGACACTTATTGGGATTTTTCTTTTTTTTTTTTTTTTAGCAGCATACATTTTGGCCCAAATTTATGAAGAAATTAGATTTTATTGGATATTGTTTATAACAGAAAATATTGCAAAAAATAAAAAAAAACCTAGTGGTAATCAAATACCAGCAAAAGAAAGCTCTATTTGTGTGAAAAAAAAGGTATAAATTTCATTGGGTACAGTGTTGCATGATGACACAATTGCCAGTTAAAGGAGCACAGTGCTGAATAGCAAAAAAATAGCCTGGTCATGAATGGGGTAAAACCTTCCAGAGCTGAGGGGGTTAATAATAATAATAATAATAATAGTAAAAAAATAATAATACAACAATAATAATAATAATAATAATAATATAAATGATGTAATAATAGTTTTATGTATAATTTATATTAATTTATTTTTTATATCATTTTATATAAAATGTAATATTATATTTTTGATCTATTTTATAAAATATATAATTTATAATACATAATTATAATCACTGATAATTTTTATATACATATAATATATAAATATATTATTATTATTAGTAGTAGTATTATTATTATTAATAATAATAATAATAATAATAATAAAAAATAAAGTATAGCACACATTGGGGGGTGGGAGAGAGGGGAATGATTATGGGTGGGGGTGTGAAGCCTGGAGTTGGGATCTAAGGCTTTATTCACATGGGCATATGTGTATTTTCTGCATGTAATTCATGTTCTTCCTAGTAAAGCTAGCAGAAGATCCTGCATAAAAAAACATGCCTAAAATACTCAAAGTTCGATGTGTACAAAGTTTAGACACTTTCCATTCTTCTAATGGCTTCTGCTTCACCGAGACCGGCGCCAGACTTGTATAAAGTACTCGAAATTTCTACTTGAGTAAAAGTACAAGTGCTCGATCAAAAAGTGACTTGAGTAGAAGTGGAAGTGCTCGCAGAAAAAGTTACTTAAGTAGAAGTACTAAAGTATTCAACATTTTTTTTACTTAAGTATTGCAAGTAGTTTTTTCAAAAAAATTGCTACTTAAGTACTAAAAGTAAAAAGTACCAGTAGTTTTGAAAAAAAAATTCTACTCAAGTACTGAAAGTAAAAGTACAAGTACTGTGTTATGTAGTTATTAAAGAAAGAAGTCAAAAGTTTGAACATCATATTGTTTTTTATTATTTCAAGTGATTTATTCAAATGATTAACCTGTGTTTGTTAGTAGTTTCTTGATGCACTTTAAGGCTACATTCACACCTGAGCGTAGCGTTTTTCGCGCGTTTTTTACCGCGATTTTACCGCGATTTTTGCGGCGTTTTTTACCGCGATTTTACCGCGATTTTTACCGCGATTTTTGTGCAGGCGTTTTTAGATTGAATAGAGATCAATGGAAAACGCCTGTAATCTGCCCAAAAAGAAGCTCATGTACTTTTTTGAGCGTTGGGCGTTTTGTATACAGAGTCAAAACGCTCAGATGTGAACAGGGGCCATTAAAATGAATAGGATTTGTCTTGTTGGGCGTTTTGAGAGCTGATCCTAGAGCAGAAAAACGCCCCAAAAACGCCCCAAAACGCCTAGATGTGAACGGAGCCTAAGCGCTGTAGCACCATTTATTTGTTTGTTTCATATTTTCTTGTTATTGGGAAGATTTGGTATAGCAGCTTTTATTATAATCAGCCTTTATTTTCGTATGCGCTGATTTACAAATGACATTATACACATTTTTTTGAGCTTTATGCAACCTGCCATCTACTGTTCTGGCAGTGGTAATTTTTTTAAAAGTAACGAGTAACTATGCAGCACAAAAAAAAAAATACTTGAGTAGAAGTATCAAAATCATCGAAAAAATGTAGTGAAGTAAAAGTGGAAGTAGGAGAAAAAAATTCTACTCTAGGAAAGTACAGATACCGCATTTCGGTACTTAAGTACAGTACTTAAGTAGTTCTACTTCGTTACTATACATCTCTGACCGGCGCTGACACCCATCCTGCATGCAGGCTGCCTTTGTTATTGCGTCTGCATCCACCCCGAGCTGTGTGCAGGCAGCCTACAGAAGTATTCAAGTTTGATACGCATGCAGGAGCGGGTGCCCAAATCCAAATGCACATTATCTGGGTCACGATCCATGCACGCGTTCCTGCACTCATGTTACATTTTAGGCTTCATGCACACGGGCATGTGCGTATTTCCTACATGGGACATGGGTTCTTGCACACCTTAGTGCACATCAGTGCATCCTCATCAATGTCCATCAGTACCCATCAGTGCAGCCTCATCAATGTCCATCGGTACTCATCAGTGCAGAGTCATCAATGTCCATCAGTACCCATCAGTGCAGCCTCATCAATGTCCATCAGTACCCATCAGTGCAGCCTCATCAATGTCCATCAGTACCCATCATTGCAGCCTCATCAATGTCCATCAATACCCATCAGTTCAGCCTCATCAGTACCCATCAGTTCAGCCTCATCAGTACCCATCAGTGCAGCCTCATCAGTGCAGCCTCATCAGTGCAGCCTCATTAATGCCCATCAATACCCATCAGTTCAGCCTCATCAGTGCCCATCAGTGCAGCCTCATCAGTGCCCATCAGTGCAGCTTTCTTAGTGCACATCAGTGCAGCCTCATCTGTTACATGCATACAATCTGCTGATATATATGGCCTTGGACACAGCTGTGCCCTACTTTTTATGTACACTGTGTACATTTTAATTTGTAGATGTGGGTATGACTCCATTGATTTCTACAATGCTACATTTAGATGCATATAAAACCTTATGATAGGTGCCTCTAAATGCATACCAAACTACACTATTTTGTCAGAAGTATTGGGACACCTGCCTTTACACACACATGAACTTTAATGACATCCCAGTATTAGTCTGTAGGGTTCAATATTGAGTTGGCTCAACCTTTGCAGCTATAACAGCTTCAACTCTTCTGGGAAGTCTGTCCACAAGGTTTAGGAGTGTGTCTATGGGAATGTTTGACCATTCTTCCAGAAGCGCATTTGTGAGGTCAGGTACTGATAATGGATGAGAAGGCCTGGCTCGCAGTCTCCGCTCATTCACCCCAAAGGTGTTGGGGTTGAGGTCAGGACTCCGTGCAGGCCAGTCAAGTTCTTCCACCCCCTTAGTTCCAGTGAAGGGAACTCTTAAGCCGTCAGCATATCAAGACATTTTGGACAATTTCATGCTCCCATCTTTGTGGGAACAGTTTGGGGATGGCTCCTTCAAGTTCCAACATGACTGCGCACCAGTGTACAAAGCAAGGTCCATAAAGACATGGATGAGCGAGTTTGGGGTGGAAGAACTTGACTGGCCTGCACGGAGTCCTGACCTCAACCCCAACACCTTTGGGGTGAATGAGCGGAGACTGCGAGCCAGGCCTTCTCATCCATTATCAGTACCTGACCTCACAAATGCGCTTCTGGAAGAATGGTCAAACATTCCCATAGACACACTCCTAAACCTTGTGGACAGACTTCCCAGAAGAGTTGAAGCTGTTATAGCTGCAAAGGGTGGGCCAACTCAATATTGAACCCTACGGACTAAGACTGGGATGCCATTAAAGTTCATGTGTGTGTAAAGGCAGGCGTCCCAATACTTCTGACAAAATAGTGTAGTTTGGTATGCATTTAGAGGCCTTAAGTGGCCTGCTCACTACACACTGTTGCCTGATGTATACTATATTTTCAAAAGTATTGGGACACCTGAACTTTAATGGCATTCCAGTCTTAGTCTGTAGGGTTCAAATTAACTTGGCCCACCAAGAGCTTTAACTCTTCTGGGAAGGCTGTCCACAAAGTTTAGGAGTGTGTCTATGGGAATGTTTGACCATTCTTCCGGAAAGCGCATTTGTGAGGTCAGGCGCTGATGTGGACGAGAAGACCTGGATCGCAGTCTCTGCTCTAATTTATCCCAAATGTATTCTATATGGTTGAAGTCAGGACTCTGTGCAGGTCAGTCAAGTTCCTCCACCCCAAATTCACTCATCCATGTCTTTATGGACCTTGCTTTGTGCACTGCTCCAAATCATTTGGTGAAGGGGGGGGGGGTATGGTGTGGGGTTGTTTTTCAGGGGTTGGGCTTGGCCCCTTAGTTCCAGTGAAGGGAACTCTTAAGGCATCAGCATACCAAGACATTTTGGGGATGGCCTCTTCCTGTTCCAACATGACTGAGCATCAGTGCACAAAGCAAGGTCCATAAAGACTTGGAGGAGCGAGTTTGGGGTGGAGGAACTTGACTGGCCTGCACAGAAAGGAGTCATCCCCAAACTCACACATAAAGAAAGTGAGCGCTGATGAAACCAAAGGTGAATATATAACCCTCAGAAAGACATCTAAACAAAAAGTGCAGCACTAAACTTGCAGTGTCCACTCTAATTCATCCCCAAACAGTTCTCACAAAGTTGGGAGCATGAAATTGTCCAAAATATCTTGGTATGCTGATACCTTAAGAGTTCCCTTCATTGGAACTAAGGGGCCAAGCCCAACCCCTGAAAAACAACCCCACACCATAATCCCCCCTCCACCAAATGAATTGGATCAGTGCACAAAGCAAGGTCCATAAAGACATGGATGAGTCGAGTTTGAAGTGAAGGAACTTGACTGGTCTGCACAGAGTGCTGACCTCAACCTGATAGAACACATTTGGGACAAATTAGAGTGGAGACTGTGAGCCAGGCCTTCCCATCCAACATCAGTGGCTGACCTCACAAATGCACTTCTAGAAGAATGGCCCATAGACACACTCCTAAACCTTATGGACAGCCTTCCCAGAAGAGCCAAAGCTGTTCTAGCTGCAAAGGGTGGGCCAACTCAATATTGAACCCCACGGACTACGACTAAAGGTGTCCCAATACTTTTGACAATATAGTGTATATGGTATACGCATCTAAATGCAGTTTTTTAGATAGCCATGTGATTGAGCTCTAAAGCTTTCATATTTTACTGATTGGGTTTACATTTACTTTAAGTGGATCTGTTTCTTTTCCCTGCCTGGGCAAAGCAAAGGTTCACTTTAAGCACACATTTGTGACTATTAAAAAAAAAATAGATCATTCATAAAATTCCCTTTTTTTTTCCTGTCTGTTCTGCTTACTGTTCCTTTATAGCAATATTGTTTTGCCGTAATGCTTGTATGCGTTTAATTTTTCCTGAAGCAACATGAAGATTTGACTTACTCTCTTCCGCGAGACACTCTTTTTTTTTTATTGTGTGCATTTCATTGCCGCCTTGCCAAGCCTAATGCTGCCTTGTAATCCATAGATATAAATCTAGTTATCTATAAAACAGAGAAAAAAAAAGAAAGAAAGAAAGCAGCTCGGCCTGCACCGCCCGTGTCAGACCACTTGGTGGTGCTAAGAACCCAGCGTTTGCTTCGGTTCAATATTTAAACATTAAAAAATGGCTTCAATGAGAATTCAGATAATATTTTGGTGCAGAAAGAAAGAAAGAGGAGCGCATTCAATAGCATTTGATGCAGGCGTTTACTCAATCAGGTTTGATCGGGTTCTGTCTCGTGGAGGCAGAGATCAATAAGTAGCAGGGCCTACGTTGGCAACGTTCTGGTCATTTTAGGAATAAACTGGTAATAGAGTAATCATTATAACAACAGTATTGTCCATGTATTCCCACAATGGGTCTCACATATAGGAATGCACAGGGCTTTTTTTCTCAGAGAATAGGTGCAGGTACTCCTCCCTTCCAAGTCACCCTACCCACCTATGAGCACCGTCCCCTGGTTCCACCCAATACCCACCTATGAGCACCGTCCCCTGGTTGCACCCAATACCCACCTATGAGCACCGTCCCCTGGTTCCACCCAGTACCCACCTATGAGCACCATCCCCTGGTTCCACCCAATACCCACCTATGAGCACCGTTCCCCCTGGTTCCACCCAATACCCACCTATGAGCACCGTCCCCTGGTTCCACCCAATACCCACCTATGAGCACCGTCCCCTGGTTCCACCCAATACCCACCTATGAGCACCGTCCCCTGGTTCCACCCAATACTCACCTTTGAGCACCGTCCCCTGGTTCCACCCAATACCCACCTATGAGCACCGTCCCCTGGTTACACCCAATACCCACCTATGAGCACCGTCCCCAGGTTCCACCCAATACCCACCTATGAGCACCGTCCCCAGGTTCCACCCAATACCCACCTATGAGCACCGTCCCCTGGTTCCACCCAATACCCACCTATGAGCACCGTCCCCCTGGTTCCACCCAATACCCACCTATGAGCACCGTCCCCTGGTTCCACCCAATACCCACCTATGAGCACCGTCCCCTGGTTCCACCCAATACCCACCTATGAGCACCGTCCCCTGGTTCCACCCAATACCCACCTATGAGCACCGTCCCCTGGTTCCACCCAATACCCACCTATGAGCACCGTCCCCTGGTTCCACCCAATACCCACCTCCAAGGACCGCCCCTCGGTTCCATCCTCTATCCACCTCCCAGTACTGCCTTGTTAGAGAATACAGAACCAAGTATCATTTTGTGGTGATAAGAAATTTGTATGGGATTTGTTAATGATAACAAGAAAATCAGTGAAAAAGATTCCCCGTAGCCAGCAACAATAGACCTCCCCCCAAACCTAAATTGATCCCCCAGCAACAATAGATCCTCCACAACAAAATACACCCCATAGCAACATTATATCCCCCACAACAAAATACCCCCACCCCCAGCAACAATACACCAACCCCAGCAACAACAGACAGCCCCCCAGCAACAATAGACCCGCCCCCAAACATACATAGATCCCCCAGCAACAATAGATCCTCCACAACAAAATACACCCCCTAGCAACATTATATCCCCCACAACAAAATACCCCCAGCAACAATACACCAACCCCAGCAACAACAGACACCCCCCCCCCCCCAGCAACAATAGTTCTCTTAGCAGCCAGTATCAATATCTAGATTCTGGGTCCCTCTAGAACCCAGAAACTAGAGATTTCTTCCTTAACAGTAGATTCCTTCCAGCAATAACTGACTCCCCAGCAACCTGCAACCCTCCCCCCCCAAACAATAATAGATCGCCCAACAGCAACAATAGACCTCTTCAGCAACAATAAACCCCCTGCATACATTTAGCCCTGGAGGTGCCGGGACTGCGTTCCCCCGCCTTCCCTGCTCAAAAAAAGCCCTGGGAATACATTTTAAAGTAGGGAACACATAAGGGGCGTAACTACAAGGGTTGCAATTGCAACCAGGCCCCATGCTCCAGGGGGACTGTGCGGCTCCCCTGTACACCTGGATAGGAGGGGCGGTGGGGGCAGCATGTAGAGAAATCACTGTCCTCCTTTTTCCTCCTGTAGCTGCAGGAGGAAAGTGGAGGAGATTGGTTCCTCAGTATGCTTCCCCCGCCACTCCCCCTATCCAGTTCACTTGTGTTCTGCTGTCTCTGGGCCCCTGTGTGCTCCCTTGCCCCCCCCCCCCCACTGTGTTGCCCCCCCACCCCCCACTGTGCTCCCTCCCCTCTCTTGCAGGGGATGTGTCACAATAGAGAACCAGGAAGGGGTCGGTAAGTATGTAATCTACCAGCTCCTTCCTTTTCTGAATGGACAGAGTCATAGTCAGTGACATTGTAAAAAAAATAAAAATAAAATGATAAAAAATAATACAATTAAATACCAAAAAAAAAAATAAAAACTACTGACATCAGTGGGTGAACTTCCAGGATCGTAAAGGTCACACTTGTGACCGGGCTCTGGCATTCCACCACCATGGGGAGGCCCCAAGATGGCAGGAAGGGGGCCCACTGCAGCACTTGTGAAAGGATCCTGCTGCGGGACCATAATAAAGGGCCCCGCAATGAGAGTAAAGGGCCCCAGTATCAGTGGGAAGAGCCCCAGGCTTGAAGGGAAGGGCCCCAGCCAGGTGTCTTGCATGTTTTCTTGCACCGGGGCCCTGAAGGTTCTAGTTATGCCTCTGGAACACATCACCTATGCCCATGGGCGCATCTACTGCGAAGGCAAACAAGGCGTTTGCCTTGGGCGGCATCTTTCAGGTGGGTGGCGCTGCCACTTTCCATCCTTAACCACTTCCCGTCCTTTCGGTGGTTATACCGGGATGATATGAAGCTGCAGGCATCATCCTGGTATTGTTTTTTAGAGCCGGTGCTCTGACGAAAACTTAAAATCACCAAAATCTCCAACAACGTCACTTCTGGTGACTCTACAGCAGCAAAAATTGGACGAGTTGCTGTTTTCACAGGACACCGGCAGCGTATACACTCCGGTACATCGGCTGCTCTGGCATGAGCATGGACTCTTTGTCTGGCATTTCCCTGATGGCCATCTCCAATATATAATCTAGCACAGGGGTGTCAAACTCAATTTGCATTGCGGGCATTATGGCTTCCCCCAAAGGGACAGTTGTATCTGTAAGTACAGAGCACCCCACCCCCCCTTATATCAGATGCAGTGGCGGCTGGTGCATTGGAGGCGGAGGGGTGCGGCCCCCCCTATCCATGCGTCCGGCCCCCTAATCTACATGCAGGGCACCGGATGCATGGAGTTCAATGGGTTTTTTTTTTTCTGAAGCATGTAATTAGAGCCAGAGGCTCTAATAGGCTTCAGAAAAGGGCAGGCTCGGGGTGCAGAGCAGTGCGCCCTGAGCCCACCCATTTGTGTGACAATAGTGAATGAATATTCACTATTGTCACACGGATCCTCCTCCTGGCCAATAAGGAAGCGGGTCTGAGACCCATTTCCCGATTGGCCGAAAGGCGAACCCATGCCATTGGCCATGGAGGAGAAGGAGGAGGAGAGAGAGGAGGAGAGGATGCTGCATGACCCTGATCTTATGAAGGTACGTAGGGCTCTGTGTATGGTCTCTTGCAGGTGGCAATGCTAGGGTGTGCGGGCTGGTGTGGTCGGGGGGGGGGGGGTATGTTGTGGTCCGGTCCATCCCAGTCCGTCTGCCGGCCCATGGAGCACCAGCCGCCACTGATCAGATGTCAAGAGACCCCCACCATCAGAAGTTAAGAGTCCCCCACCTTCCCTTATATCACAGTGCACCCCCGTTACCTTGTGCTGCTTCCAGGAAGATGCTGGGTGCGGAGCTGGAAAGCATAAAGTGTAGGGTCTGGAGGAGGACCAGAGGAGGACAGTAGTCAGCTGCCGGAGTCTGCTGAATGCTGAGATCCAAGGTAGGCAGAGAGAAGCACTTCTGCTGCACAGAGAGGCACAGTGCTGACTCCTGGCAAGGGCTGAGACGAGTCTCTCGTGAGCTTTACAGAGAAGCACAGGATCTTGCGGAGACATTTTGTCCTCCTCTCTGCTGCCAACTGCTGAGACAGGGGGGGGGGGGGTGGACAGAGAAGAGGGGGGGTGCCTCAGTTCAGGAGAGGTGTGAGGGCCACAAGAAAAGGCCTGGTGGGCCGGATTTTGCCCCCGGGCCTTGTGTTTGACACCTGTGATCTAGCAGATTTTGTGCCCAGACTACCCTCTCTCTGGCTCATGTGGACGTCTCGTTGGAGCACATGGGAAGCAACAACAACTTTTTGCACCTCTAGAGACTTCCATCTCATGTGATCAGTGGAAATTTGTTATTGCTTTTAACCACTTGCCGTCCAGCCGCCGCAGTTATACGGTGGCAGGTTCCCGCGAATTGCTGTACCTGTATGGCAGTTCGCGGGAGCGATCCCATGGGCACGCACCCGCGCCTACTCGCTAGCGGGGAAGCCGAGGCGTGGAACGGGCGGCCGCAATTGTTGCTGGGCACCTGCGATCGCTCCCCGTGAAGAGTGAACGGCTGGGTCTGCTGTTAAACACAGCAGACCGTTCTTCTCTCTGCTATCAACACAGAGCCCCTGTGTTCCTGTTATTTAGGAACACACGTCTCTGTATTGATATTACAACCCCATCCACCCCACAGTTAGAAAACACTCCCCTAGGCTCACACTTGACCCTTTGATCGCCCCTGGGTTAAACCCTTCCCTGCCAGTGTCATTATTACAGTAACAATGCATATTTTTAGCCCTGATTACAGTAGTATTGTTACTGGTCCCCCCAAAAGTGTCAAAAATGTCAGTTAGGAGTCCGATCTGTCCGCCGCAATGTCGCAGTCCCGCAAAAAAACGCAGATCGCCGCCATTACTAGTAAAAAAAAAAAAAAAAACATAAAAAATGACATTATAAATTACATTATAATGATAAACCACAAACGATGACATGACATCACTTCCGGTTGACTCGTGAACCATCGGTGCCAGTTTTTCAAAATTGAAAGCATTCAAAAACACCGATCTTGGTGTTTTTAATACTTTTAAGGGCAGAAGAAGGATTTGGGGTCTTTTTAGACCCCAGATCTCTCAATAAAGAGTACCTGTCACTGCCTATTGCTGTCACAGGGATTTTTACATTCCTTGTGACAGCAATAAATGTGAAAAAAATAAATAAAGCAACAGTGTAAACACCAAAATAAATAAATACTTTAAAAAAAAAAAGTGCTCCCATCTTCCCTTACTTGGGTGCAAAGGCGAACGCACGTGTTTGTCCCACGCGCTTGCAAACAGAGATCGTCCCACACATGTGAGGTATCACCGCGAACGTCAGATCATGGGCAGTAATTCTATATATGCCACTTGGAGGAATCATGTCTCAGTGTCTGATGAGGAAGCTGCAACTGTTTATTATGAATGGCTGCAGCTTCCCCATCAAACCCTGAGACAAGAACGATACACCATGGCTGGGATGGGACAAATTTAGAAGGGGGGGGGGGCGGGGCCCGATTTGCATCTTGCCTAGGACTCTATTTGACTTGCTACAGCTTCTAATTCACATTAGAGAAGCTCACAGTGTGCAGTGAAATCAGAGTAAGCGATTTTAGTGTCGGACAGAACCCTGTACAACTGTGCAAGACTATATGGAGGGCTGGAATATAGCTTTAAGCCATAAAGTATATCTAAATCCCAAACTTTTAAATTCGGTTTTGGATAGAGTAAGTTGCCTTTACTCCCCGATTCTAAGTGACAGTCCCTATTGTGGAGGGTGTGTCCCTGGTGTGCTGCCTCCAGCAGTTATAGGGACAATGCAATTGCATCTATGTTTCATTTTTATATTGTTTGACTAGTTTATTGTTCATGCTTATGTTGCCACCCTGTGGATATTGTTTTAATTACACCCAATTTTCTGTGTATCCTCCCTCTTATATGATGTAACTTCCTACCTCAATGTCAGTTCCTGTATTGTTCCTGCAAGACACACATTGAGGCTCGGAAAGAAATATTCCTTTTCACCTTCAAACATATTAAATATCAATCATGTACTGCATTGTATTATTTACCTCAACTCTTTTGCATGCAATAAAGATATTCGAAGATGCCAAGTGTCTGGTGAGTTCAACTTTCTGACCTAGATTGTGTGCAATAATAGTGTCTGCTATGGTCAGGCCAGGGATAGGGTTCCCAGGAAGGAGTAAAGTGGCCATGCTTTGATTGAAATTCAGGCGGTCCAGCAGAATTTAGTTGAATTTCGATCCATGTATCACCATTCCCATTCATCTATCGATCAACTTTTTATATACAGTCCTGCTGGAAAATGTTGCTGCAATCAGGGCTTGGCAGCCAATAAGCTGCAGCGCTGATCAGTCTATTGATGGAGGAGCTGCAGTGCCGATCAGTCTATTGATGGATATTCTGCAGCTCTGATCAGTTTATTGATGGAGAAGCTGCAGTGCTGATCAGTCTATATATGGAGGAGCTACAGCTCAGATCAGTCTATTGATAGAGGAGCTGCAGCACTGATCTGTCTGTTGATGGATGAGCTACAGTTCAGATCAGTCTATATATGGAGGAGCTATAGCTCAGATCAGTCTATTGCCGGAGGAGCCGCAGCACTGATCAGTCTGCTGATGGATGAGCTACAGCACTGATCAGTCTATTGACAGAAGAGTTGCAGGGCCGATCAGTCTATTGATGGATGAGCTGCAGAACTGATCAGTCTATTGATGGATGAGCTGCAGCGCTGATCAGTCTACTGATGGATGAGCTGCAGCGCTGATCAGTCTACTGATGGATGAGCTGCAGCGCTGATCAGTCTACTGATGGATGAGCTGCAACGCTGATCAGTCTACTGATGGATGAGCTGCAGCGCTGATCAATCTACTGATGGATGAGCTATAGCACTGACCAGTCTACTGACAGAAGAGCTGAAGAGCCGATCAGTCTATTGATGGAAGAGCTGCAGGGCCGTTCAGTCTATTGATGGATAAGCTGCAGAACTGATCAGTCTATTGATGGATGAGCTGCAGCACTGATCAGTCTACTGATGGATGAGCTATAGCACTGACCAGTCTATTGACAGAATAGCTGCAGAGCCGATCAGTCTATTGATGGATGAGCTACAGCACTGATCAGTCTATTGAAAGAATAGCTGCAAGGCCAATCAGTCTATTGATGGATGAGCTGCAGAACTGATCAGTCTATTGATGGATGAGCTGCAGCGCTGATCAGTCTACTGATGGGATGAGCTATAGCACTGACCAGTCTATTGACAGAAGAGCTGCAGAGCCGATCAGTCTATTGATGGATGAGCTGCAGAACTGATCAGTCTATTGATGGATGAGCTGCAGCACTGATCAATCTACTGATGGATGAGCTATAGCACTGACCAGCCTATTGACAGAAGAGCTGCAGAGTCGATCAGTCTATTGATGGAAGAGCTGCAGAACTGATTAGTCCATTGATAGATGAGCTGCAGAACTGATCAGTATATTGATGGATGAGCTGCAGAACTGATCAGTCTATGTAGGATGAGCTGCGGCGCTGATCAATCTATTGATAGGTGACCTGCAGCGCCGAACAGTCTATTGATGTAGGAGCTGCAGCGCTGATCAGTCTATTGATGGATGCTCTGTAGCGCTGATCAGTCTTTAGATGGATGAGCTGCAGCACTGACTAGTGATTGATGAGCTGCAGTGCTCATCAATCTTTTGATGGAGGAGCTGCAGCACTGATCAGTCTATTGCTGGATGAGCTGCAGTGTCGATCAGTCTATTGATGGAGGAGCTGCAGTGCTAATCAGTCTGTTGATGATTTGAGCTGCAGCAGTGATCCGTCTATTGAAGGAAGAGCTGCAGCGTGATCAGTCTATTGATGGATGAGCTACGGTGCTAATCAATCTATAGATGAAAGAGCTACAGTGCTGATCAGTCTATTGATGGATGAGCTGCAGCATTGGATCAGTCAATTGATGGATTAGCTTCAGTGCTGATCAGTCTATTAGTGGATAAGCTGTAGCACCTGTAGCACCGATCAGTCTGTTGATGGATGAGCTGCAGCACTGATCAGTCTATTGATGGATGACCTGCAGCACTGATCAGTCTATTGATGGATGACCTGCAGCACTGATCAGTCTATTGATGGATGACCTGCAGCATTGATCAGTCTATTGATGGATGACCTGCAGCACTGATCAGTCTATTGATGGATGACCTGCAGCATTGATCAGTCTATTGATGGAGGAGCTGCAGGGCCAATTAGTCTATTGATGGATGAGGTTCAGCACTGATCAGTCTATTGATGGAGGAGCTGCAGCGCTGATCAGTCTATTTTTGGGTGAGCTGCAGCACTGATCAGTCTATTGATGGATGAGCTGCAGCACTGATCAGTCTATTGATGGATGAGCTGCAGCACTGATCAGTCTGTTGATGAAGGAGCTGCAGCACTGATCAGTCTATTGATGGAGGAGCTGCAGCACTGATTGGTCTATTGATGAATGAGCTGCAGCGCCGAACATTCCATCGATGGAGGAGCTGCAGCGCTGATCAGTCTATTGATGGATGACCTGCAGCATTGATCAGTCTATTGATGGAGGAGCTGCAGGGCCAATTAGTCTATTGATGGATGAGGTTCAGCACTGATCAGTCTATTGATGGAGGAGCTGCAGCGCTGATCAGTCTATTTTAGGGTGAGCTGCAGCACTGATCAGTCTATTGATGGATGAGCTGCAGCACTGATCAGTCTATTGATGGATGAGCTGCAGCACTGATCAGTCTGTTGATGAAGGAGCTGCAGCACTGATCAGTCTATTGATGGAGGAGCTGCAGCACTGATTGGTCTATTGATGAATGAGCTGCAGCGCCGAACATTCCATCGATGGAGGAGCTGCAGCGCTGATCAGTCTATTGATGGATGAGCTGCAGCGCTGATTAGTCTATTGATGGATGAGCTGCAGTGCTGATCAATCTATTGATGGATGAGCTGCAGTGCTGATCAATCTATTGATGGATGAGCTACAGTGCTGATCAGTCTATTGATGGATGAGCTGCAGCGTTGATCAGTCTATTGATGAATGAGCTGCAGCACTGATCAGTCTATTGATGGAAGAGCTGCAGCATTGATCAGTCTATTGATGGATGACCTGCAGCATTGATCAGTCTATTGATGGAGGAGCTGCAGGGCCAATTAGTCTATTGATGGATGAGGTGCAGCACTGATCAATCTATTGATGGAGGAGCTGCAGGGCTGATCAGTCTATTGATGGATGAGCTACAGTGCTGATTGGTCTATTGGTGGATAAGCAGCAGTGCTGATCAGTCTATTGTTGAATGAGCTGCAGCACCGATCAGTCTATTGATGAAGGAGCTGCAGCACTGATCAGTCTATTGATGGAAGAGCTGCAGCACTGATCAGTCTATTGATGGAAGAGCTGCAGCACTGATCAGTCTTTTGATGGATGAGCTGCAACATTGATCAGTCTATTGATGGATGAGCTGCAGCACTGATCAGTCTATTGATGGAAGAGCTGCAGAATTGATCAGTCTATTGATGGAAGAGCTGCAGGGCCAATTAGCCTATTGATGGATGAGGTGCAGCACTGATCAGTCTATTGATGGATGACCTGCAGCATTGATTTGTCTATTGATGGAGGAGCTGCAGGGCTGATTAGTCTATTGATGGATGAGGTGCAGCACTGATCAGTCTATTTATGGAGGAGCTGCAGCACTGATCAGTCTATTGATGGATGACCTGCAGCATTGATTCGCTATTGATGGAGGAGCTGCAGGGCTGATTAGTCTATTGATGGATGAGGTGCAGCACTGATCAGTCTATTGATGGAGGAGCTGCAGCACTGATCAGTCTATTGATGGAGGAGCTGCAGCGCTGATCAGTCTATTTTTGGATGAGCTGCTGCGCTGATCAGTCTATTGATGGATGAGCTGCAGGGCTGATCAGTCTATTGATGGATGAGCTACAGTGATGATCGGTCTATTGGTGGATAAGCAGCAGCGCTGATCAGTCTATTGTTGAATGAGCTGCAGCACCGAACAGTCTGTTGATGGAGGAACTGCAGCACTGATCTGTCTATTGTAGGGATAGACCAATTATCGTCAAAGCCGATATATCGGTGGCTGATATGCACTTTCCCCGATATATCGGTATCGGCCCTGGAACTGGCTGATATTGTCGATATTTTTGTGATGTCATTCTGCCTTCTTAGGTTGCCTCCTTCGCCTTGAACAGCCTTGTCTGGAGTCGGGACTTGTCTCGCGGGAGTATATAACAGCCATAAACCCACCCACAGCAGCTCGGTGCCAGCCAGCCACTCATGCCCAAAGGCCCTGTACCAGCCAACCAGCCACAGGCCCTGTACCAGCGAGCCCGTCAGCCAGCCACAGGCACTGTACCAGCCAGTCAGCAACCCACAGCCCCTGTGCCTGCCAGCCACCCACCCACCACAGGGTGTCAGCCACCCCCACAGGGTGCCAGACAGCCTGCCACCCACAGACAGGATGCCAGACAGCCAGCCACAGGCCCTGTACCAGCCAGCCACCCACAGCCCCTGTGCCAGCCACCCACCACAGGGTGCCAACCAGTCAGCCACCCACCACAGGGTGCCAGCCAGCCACCCACCACAGGGTGCCAGCCAGCCACCCACCACATGGTGCCAGCAAACCAGCCATCCACGACAGGGTGCCAGCAAACCAGCTATACACCACAGGGTGCCAGCCAGCCATCCACCACATGGTGCCAGCCAGCCAGCTATCCACCACAGGGTGCCAGCCAGTCAGCCAGCCATCCGCCACAGGGTGCCAGCCAGCTAGCCACCCACCACAGGGTGCCAGCCAGCCACCCACCACAGGGTGCCAGCCAGCCAGCCACCCACCACAGGGTGCCAGACAGCCAGCCACCCACCACAGGGTGCCAGCAAACCAGCCATCCACCACAGGGTGCCAGCCAGCCACCCACCACAGGGTGCCAGCCAGCCAGCCACCCAGCACAGGGTGCCAGCCAGCCACCCACCACAGGGTGCCAGCATGCCAGCCATTAGGAATTAAACAAAAATGAACATGTTCAGTACCAGATTTGTGTCAAAAATTGTCTTTATTTTTCAAAACTTTAAATGTACAAAATATCAGCCCATATCGGCTGATACCGATATGTTGTGTCCAAAATATCGGTATCGGCCCTGAAAAAAACATATCGGTCTATCCCTAGTCTATTGATGGATGAACTGCAGCACTAATCATTCCATTGATGAAGGAACTGCAGTGCTGATCAGTCTGTTTATGAATGACCTGCAGCATTGATCAGTATATTGATGGATGAGCTGCAGCGCCGATCATTCTATTGATGGAGGAGCTGCAGCACCAATTAGTCTATTGATGGATTAGGTGTAGCACTGATCAGTCTATTGATGGATGAGCTGCAGTGCTGATTTCCTATATGCACCTCAAATATGGGATTTGGGGATATTGGCTCAGTTTCTTACTTTCAGTTAGCTGGCTGAAGTTATTAGAGACTACTAAGGACTAGGGCTCTGCTACCAACTGACAAATAATCAAGATGGAAGTCCTGGAAAGGATCCCTACATTCCTTAGATGGGGTTTACATAACACATTGCTACATGGTCATTTCCCTTGCTCCAAGTCAGATAAAGGATTTTCACATTTTCTCTGATGCATCTACTGATGCCATAGCAGCTGTTACCTACCTCAAGGTAAAAGAGGCCTGCAATGAGTTTCTATTTTGCAATGCTAGATTAGCACCTAAGCCTGAGCATACAACTCTTAGACATCAGGCTGTATCAAAACGAAAAGCAAAAAAATAATAAATTGCAGTTTACCAATCCTAAAATGTGGTGGCTGCATTAGTTTTCTTTTTATTTTCTTTATGTCATTTGGAGATCCTGCCAGCAATACACTTCCTGTATTAGGGTGTCTGCATTCTGGATGAAGTTCAATATAGTAAAGCAGACGCTTTTGGACAGCGGCTTTGTCAGTCTGGGGAGAGGATAGTGTTAGGCAGGGCTTTTTTTCTCAGAGATGAGGTGCAGGAACTCCTCCCTTCCAATTCGACCCTTGACTTCGCCCCCTACCCACCTCCGAGCACCGTTCCTAGGTTCCACCCTTATTCACCTCCCAGTACCACCCATTTTAGAGAATACAGAACCTACAGAAAGTATCATTTTGTGGTGCAAAGTATTTTGTATTGCATTTGTTAATGATAACAAAACAGGCATTAAAGTAGATCTAGCAACAATGGACACCACAGCGACAATAGATCAACCCCAGTAACAATAGACTCCCCAACAGCCAGCATCAATAGACCCTCCAGTAGCCAGAAACATGAGGCCCCTCCTTTAATAGTAGATCCCTCCCAGCAACGATTGACCCCCTGCAACGTAAGACCCAACCCGGCAACAATAGTTTCCCCCACCAGCAACAATAGACCCCCCTTCAAAAATAGATCCCCTTCAGCAACAATAGATTCCCCAGCAGCCAGGTTTAACCTTCCTAGCGGTATTCCCGAGCGTGACTCGGGGTTAGATTTTAGAGCCAAAAGCGGTAACCCCGAGCCACACTCGGGGTACCGCTAGGAAGATCGCTGGATCCTGGAAGAGGTTTTACTTACCTTTTCTCCGGGATCCAGCGAAGAATGTGGGCGGTATGCGGCGGCGGAGCTTCCTCCCGATCGTCTGCGAGCCCCGGCTTCCGTCTCTGGCGACGTGACGTTCGCCGGGGGGGGAACCGGCGGCAAATTCAAATGTAAAACACACCAAACACACTGATACCATTCAAAATAAAATAAAATCACATTACATTGCCCCCCAGTGCCCTTTCCTGCAGTTTTACTGTACTTTTTATGTAAATATATGTATATATATATATATATATATATATATATATATACACACAGTGTATATATATATATATATATATATATATATATATATATATATATATATATATATATATATATATATATATACATATATATATATATATATATACACGTATATGTGTATATATATATATATATATATATATATATATATATATATACGTAATTCTTGTGAATGAGCAGCCCAAACCAACTGTATACATTATATATATATATATATATAATAAATGTATACAGTTGGTTTGGGCTGCTCATTCACAAGAATGTCATGCCAAATAATTGTACCGCTTTCAGCACCTAAAATCCAAAAGAATCATACCGCCAGGGAGGTTAATAGACTCTCCAGCAGCCAGCGACAAAGGACCCCTCTCTTGTCAGTAGATCCCTCTTAGCAACAATTGACCCCCCCCCCCCCACCAACATAAGACCCACCCCAGCAACAATTGATCCCCCACAAGCAACAGAAGACCTCCCCAGCAACAATAGACCCCCTTTCTCTGCAAAAATAGATCCCCTCCAGCAACAATAGATTTCTCAGCAGCCAGCATCAATAGACCCTCTAGCACACCCCAGCACCCCTTGCCAGTACATACATTCAGTTCTGGAGGTGCCGTAACTGCGTTCCCCCATGTTCCTGCTGAAAAAAAGCCCTGGTGTTAGGCCTCGTACACACGATCAGATTGTCGGACAAATTTATGTCTGTTTTTTGTTGCATGCTAATCTCATATCGAAAGTTCTTGTGATGTCATGTGTAGAATTGTTTTGTATGTATTCTTTCCGGCCATGCGTAGTCCGGCTCTTATGATTTATTTTTTCAGATGAAAACTATACTAATGAAACGAAAATCGGCGTTGTGTTCACGTACGATAAAAATTTTATAGCCTGCACATTCAGCTTTTGCCGTACAAAAATTCGTAATTGGCTGTTGAAAGCACTATTCTAACAATCCGAAAATCGCCAGATTGTTTGGCAGACTAAATTTTACTTCCGATTTTCTTATCGTGTGTACAGGCCTTTAGACTAGCAGATTTAGATGGGCTTGACTAACAAATAAACCCCATTAAGACCGCCCGCCGCACATTTACTGCGGCAGGCAGCCTCTCCTGCGCGAACCAATGTAGCCCTACGATGGTCACGCGTGTGGTGCTGGGGGGTGAGCGCGTGCCGTTGGCAGCATGCTCCTGCCCCCACTAGGCAGCGGGGATGCCGCTGCACGGGGACGGCGGCCGCCCCTGCCACCGGGCACCCGCGATCGCTACACGCTGAGAGAGAACGACGATCTGCTGTTGTAAACACAGCTGACTGTTCTTCTCTCTGAAATGATCACAGAGCACCTGTGAACCTTCTATATAGGAACACAGGTCTCTATGGTCATTTCACAAGTCCATCCCCCCACAGTTAGAAAACACTCCCCTAGGTTCACAATTAACCCTTTGATCACCCCTAGGTTAACCCCTTCCCTGCCAGTGTCATTATTACAGTAACAGTGCATATTTTTAGCACTGATTACTGTAGTAATGTCACTGGTTCCCTCAAAGTGCCAAAAATGTCAGTTAGGGGTCTGATCTGTCCGCCGCAATGTCGCAGTCCCGCAAAAAAAAATTGCAGATCGCCGCCATTACTAGTTAAAAAAAAAAAACAATAAAAATGACAAAAATCTTTCCCATAGTTAGTAAACGCGATAACTTTTGCGCAAACCAATCAAAATACACTTATTGCAATTTTTTTTCACCAAAAATATGTAGCAGAAAACAAATTGGCCTAAAATTTAAAAAAAAAATTAGATTTTTACATTTTTTTGGGGGGGAAATTTCTTATAAAAAAATGTGAAAAATATTGTTATTTTTTCAAAATTGTCGCTCTTTTTTTGTTTATAGAGCAAAAAGTAAAAATCGCACAGGTGATCAAATACCACCAAAAGAAAGCCCTGTTTGTGGGGGGGAAAAAAGGACGTCAATTTTCATTTGGGTACAGCATCGCACGACCGCACAATTGTCCGTTAAAGTCACGCAGTGCCGAATCGCAAAATAGGCCCTGGTCTTTGAGCAGCCAAATCCTCCGGGGCTTAAGTGGTTAAAGTAACGCAGTGCCGAATCCCAAAATATGGCCTGGTCATTAAGGGGGCAAATCCTTCCAGTCCAGAACTGGTTAAGGCTCCATGTACACGGGACGTTGTTAAAAGTCCCTTTGAATGCTGGAATTTTTAGGACGTTTGAAACGTCCGTTCGGTCGCGTTTGTACCCGCGTTTAGCAGCGTTTGCGGGCGTTTGCGTTTAGAAGCGTTTTCAGAGGTCAAAAAAATTATTCCCCTTTAAAATGGAAAAACGCGAACGCTAAACGCGGGTCATCGCGTTCGGACGCGTTCAGACGCGTTCGGACGCGTTTGTGCGTTTGAAACGCCAGGAAACACACGTTCGAACGCAAATAATTGCGTTCTAAAAACAGTCCCTGAACGCAACTGCCTGCAAATGACTGTAAACGACCCTGTGTACATGGACAGATAAGATAAAATGTAGATGGGTTCAGGGGCTTCTGAAAAAAACGCCCAACTGCTCCTAAACGGCCATTTCCAGCGTCCCGTGTACATGGAGCCTAAAGCTGAACTACAGCTAACACTTTATAAGCAGTTATAGCAAACAGTTATTTTCCTTTTGTGGTAATGGTTTTACATAAGTGAATTAAAGCTGACTATTGTCATGCTGGCCATACACTATACGAAAAATCGTTCAAACTCATTTTCAAAAAACGAATACTCGCCTGTGAGGGCAAAAAAATGTTGCCATCATATAATGACCGATAAATCATTCAGTAGACATAAATGAATCCATTTTTTGTTAGTTTGTTCACATATACATAGTGCAAACAGTTTTGATGTAAAACACATTAATCTTTGAATTTATTGTCCGTTCGGCAGAAATTTTCCAAACTTGTCCTTCGTTTTTTTGGCTCAAAAATGTCACAGCCGATTACCGATTTGTGCCCTTTAACCACTTCTGGACTGGAAGGATTTGTCCCCTTAATGACCAGGCCATTTTTGCGATCTGGCACTGCGTTACTTTAACTGAAAATTGCGCGGTTATGCAACGCTATTTGATCACCTGTGCGATTTTTTTATTTTTTGCGCTATAAACAAAAAAAAACGACAATTCAGAAAAAATAAAAACAATATTTTTCACATTCTGCTATATAACATTCCCAAAAAAAAATCCTTCTAGGCCAATTTGTATTCTGCTACAAATTTTTGGTAAAAAAAAAAAAAAAATCCCAATAAGAATATATTGATTGGTTTGCGCAAAAGTTATTGTGTCTAAAAATTAGGAGAAAGATTTGTCATTTTTATTTATTTTTATATTTTTTTACTAGTAATGGCGGCTATCAAGGATTTATAGCAGGACTGCGACATTGCGGCGGACAAATCGGACCCCTAACTGACATTTTTGACACTTTTGGGGGTACCAGTGACATTATTACAGTAATCAGTGCTGAAAATATGCACTGTTACTGGAATAATGGCACTGGCAGGGAAGGGGTTAACACCAGGGGCGATGAAAGAGTTAAATGTGTCTCTAGGAGGTGCTTACTAACTTTGTGGGGGGTGGACTTATGGAATGAACACAGGGATCCTGTGTTCCTAAATAAGAGGCACAGGGAGAGACTAGAGCCACCTACGCAAGGAGGTACTAGGGTTAGGCCAGGTAGGAGAGAGATGCAAGGAATATTTGGGGGGGTTGGGGTTGAACTCTGTGCATAGGGTACCCCTGAAACTGCACTTTGTACATAGCACACCCCTAAACTCTGCTCTCTGTGCATAGCGCACCCTGTATGTACTGCACTCCTGAAATTTGCACTTGGTATGTTGGGCACTCCTGAACTTTTCATACTGTAAGTAGCGCAATCCTGAACTCTGCCCTCTGTACATAGCGCACTCCTGAACTCTGTACATACTGCACTCCTGAACTCTGCACTCTGTACATACTGCACTCCTGAACTCTGCACTCTGTACATACTGCACTCCTGAACTCTGCACTCTGTACATACTGCACTCTGAACTCTGAACTCTGTACATACTGCACTCCTGAACTCTGCACTCTGTACATACTTCACTCCTGAACTCTGCACTCTGTATGTAGCACACTCCTGAGCTCTGCACTCTGTATGTAGCGCACTCCTGAGCTCTGCACTCTGTACGTAGCGCACTCCTGAACTCTGCACTCTGTATGTAGCACACTCCTGAGCTCTGCACTCTGTACGTAGCACACTCCTGAGCTCTGCACTCTGTACGTAGCGCACTCCTGAACACTTCACTCTGTACATACCGCATTCTGAACTCTGCACTTGGTATGTTGGGCACTCCTGAACTTTTCATACTGTAAGTAGCGCAATCCTGAACTCTGCCCTCTGTACATAGCGCACTCCTGAACTCTGCACTCTGTACGTAGCGCACTCCTGAGCTCTGCACTCTGTACGTAGCGCACTCCTGAACTCTGCACTCTGTACATACTGCACTCCTGAGCTCTGCACTCTGTACGTAGCACACTCCTGAGCTCTGCACTCTGTATGTAGCGCACTCCTGAGCTCTGCACTCTGTACGTAGCGCACTCCTGAGCTCTGCACTCTGTACGTAGCGCACTCCTGAACTCTGCGCTCTGTACGTAGCACACTCCTGAGCTCTGCACTCTGTACGTAACGCACTTCTGAGCTCTGCACTCTGTACGTAGCACACTCCTGAACACTTCACTCTGTACATACCGCATTCTGAACTCTGTGCTCTGTACGTAGTGAATTCCTGAACTCTGCACTCTGTACATACTGCACTCCTGAACTCTGCACTCTGTACATACTGCACTCCTGAACTCTGCACTCTGTACATACTGCACTCCTGAACTCTGCACTCTGTACATACTGCACTCCTGAACTCTGAACTCTGTACATAGCTCACTCCTGAACTCTGCACTCTGTACATACTTCACTCCTGAACTCTGCACTCCGCATGTAGCGCACTCCTGAGCTCTGCACTCTGTATGTAGCGCACTACTGAACTCTGCCCTCTGTACGTAGCGCACTCCTGAACTCTGCACTCTGTACGTAGCGCACTCCTGAGCTCTGCACTCTGTACGTAGTGCACTCCTGAGCTCTGCACTCTGTACGTAGCGCACTCCTGAACTCTGCGCTCTGTATGTAGCACACTCCTGAGCTCTGCACTCTGTACGTAGCGCACTCCTGAGCTCTGCACTCTGTACGTAGCACACTCCTGAACACTTCACTCTGTACATACCGCATTCTGAACTCTGTGCTCTGTACGTAGTGAATTCCTGAACTCTGCACTCTGTACATACTGCACTCCTGAACTCTGCACTCTGTACAAAGTGCACTCCTGAACTCTGCACTCTGTACATACTGCACTCCTGAACTCTGCACTCTGTACATACTGCACTCCTGAACTCTGCACTCTGTGCATACTGCACTCTGAACTCTGAACTCTGTACATACTGCACTCCTGAACTCTGCACTCTGTACATACTTCACTCCTGAACTCTGCACTCTGTATGTAGCGCACTCCTGAGCTCTGCACTCTGTATGTAGCGCACTCCTGAGCTCTGCACTCTGTACGTAGCGCACTCCTGAACTCTGCACTCTGTATGTAGCACACTCCTGAGCTCTGCACTCTGTACGTAGCACACTCCTGAGCTCTGCACTCTGTACGTAGCGCACTCCTGAACACTTCACTCTGTACATACCGCATTCTGAACTCTGTGCTCTGTACGTAGTGAACTCCTGAACTCTGAACTCTGTACATACTGCACTCCTGAACTCTGCACTCTGTACATAGCGCACTCCTGAACTCTGCACTCTGTACATGGCGCACTCCTGAACTCTGCACTCTGTACATACTGCACTCCTGAACTCTGCACTCTGTACATACTGCACTCTGAACTCTGAACTCTGTACATACTGCACTCCTGAACTCTGCACTCTGTACATACTTCACTCCTGAACTCTGCACTCTGTATGTAGCACACTCCTGAGCTCTGCACTCTGTATGTAGCGCACTCCTGAGCTCTGCACTCTGTACGTAGCGCACTCCTGAACTCTGCACTCTGTATGTAGCACACTCCTGAGCTCTGCACTCTGTACGTAGCACACTCCTGAGCTCTGCACTCTGTACGTAGCGCACTCCTGAACACTTCACTCTGTACATACCGCATTCTGAACTCTGTGCTCTGTACGTAGTGAACTCCTGAACTCTGCACTCTGTACATACTGCACTCCTGAACTCTGCACTCTGTACATAGCGCACTCCTGAACTCTGCACTCTGTACATAGCGCACTCCTGAACTCTGCACTCTGTACATAGCGCACTCCTGAACTCTGCACTCTGTACATACTGCACTCCTGAACTCTGCACTCTGTACATACTGCACTCCTGAACTCTGCACTCTATACATAGCGCACTCCTGAACTCTGCACCTTGTATATAGTACACTTCTGAATGCTGCACCCTGTATATAGCACACTCCTGAATGCTGCACCCTGTACGTAGCACACTCCTGATCTCTGCATGTAGGGCACTCCTGAACTCTGCACTCTGTACGTAGCGCACTCCTGATCTCTGCACTCTGTATATAGAGCACTCCTGAACTCTGCACTCTGTACGTAGAAAACTCCTGAACTCTGCACCCTGTATATATTGCACTCCTGAACTCTGCACTATGTACATAGCGTAATCCTGAACTCTGCACTATGTACGTAAAGCACCCCAGATACAACCATACTGCTCTTGCAGCCCACAATGAAATTGAGTTAGACACTAAGCCACAGCTCAACTCTACTATCAAATGACAATATGGAAAAGCAAGCCAGCATTTGAAAGTCGCATCAAAATATTTTTTTCCTGTTAAACTAAACAAAAAAGAAGCGTAAAACGTGTAATCGGTAAAAATTCACTACTGTTTGGAATGCATTACTACAAGGAAAATAGTTTTGTTTATGAGAAAGTGCCCTTGGAAGCTTCAGAGAGCGCGACTACAGCAACACTTTGCACCCCGATGGCTCCTTCCCAGCAGCCGCGCATTTATAACCACGGCGGCCTGATATCAATTTACAATCCTGAGTATAATTATAAAAAATGCAATGTTACTGCTTATCGGAGTTAGCCATACGAACGTTTCCTGCTCTTCAGGAATGATGGTATTTCCTTGAAATGGCTATTTGAGAAGCAGCGATCATCTCTTTTACTTATCTCGTTCAAACCCTCTGCCCGGAGGCAACTGCTTGGGGCTGTCTGCGCCGCTACATAAGCGGGAACGTGAAGACGGCACAGAACAATTTCACAGTCAGGTGTCCTGGTGACTGCTCAAGGGAACGTTTGCTGCATTAAACCCATCAGTGTTTTTCATTAAGAATAAAGTTGCCAGGGCCTGCTGTGCTAAAGGATAGCTGAAACTTTTCCTCCCGCTTTTTTTTTTTTCTTCAGACTAGCAGATGAAAAAAGAAAATGGAAGCTAGATTTTCTGAGACAAATATTTAAAGCAAAATTCAAATTAAAAAAAATAAAATAAAACGCCATCCATGTGCATTTTTAACATTATAAGGATTTAGGGCAGAAGCATCATTTTTTACTGTGGTGCTAACGTTACATGCGCTAGCACGTTGTGCAGAGGCGAAACTAGAACCTTCAGGGCCCCGGTGCAAGAAACCATGAAGGGCCCCCCTTACCCCTGGCCGGGCAATTTTCTTCAAGCCCAGGGCTCTTCCCACTGACCCTGAGGGCCCTTTACTCCACTCACAGGGCCCTTTATTACAGTCCCGCAGTGGGATCCTTTCACAAATTCTGTAGTGGGCCCCCTTTGTGCCATCTTGGGGCCTCCCCACGGTGTTGGAATGCCAGGGCCCAGTCGCAAGTGCGACTTTTGCGATCCTGATATTTTTTGTTATTTTTATTTTACTTTTTACAATTTTAATTTTTTTACAATTTCATTCATTCAGAAAAAGAAGGAGCCGGTAAATGATGTATTTATAGACCCCTTCCCGGCTCTCCATCGTGACCCATCCCCTGCAGCAGCTGGGAAGCCTGCAGCGCTGCGGGGGGGACCAGGGGAGCACACAGGGGCCCAGAGACAGCAGAAGACAAGTGAACTGCCTGGCGGCAAAAAGAGCTCAGAACACCATCCACTGCATAACAGACTCCATGGGCAAAAAGAATCACTCCAACTCTGAAATTGCACAAGCATTCACTCAATACTACACCAGAAGAAGTCTTTCTTATGACGAAACGTTGGCGATCCCAGACGTAAACGTCCACACGCCCCCCGACGAAGCCGGCTGTTTATCCATATGCTGATCTGGAGACTTGCGGGGCGCCGCGGTTAGATCCATGACCGGCACATACTACATGCCTGTTTTTGTCTTTTAAATTGTAAGTAGTTTTTTTAATAAATTTACCTATTGGTTTACGGGATTACGCTATGGGCCTCTGTTTCTTTCTACATATGGCTTTACGTTCAATGGAGTATATGAGAAGTTCCAAGTGTGCCACATATTAATGTGATCGGTTTAACAACACACCGAAAACGGCTTTTGGAGTCTTTGGAAGCACCTGAGCTTGATATCGGTTGACCTACTGGTTTATTACTAGCTGGGAGAGGCTGTCTCATTAAATTGAGCAGCCACGGAATTTCGGTAAGCTGCTTGTTATACCTGAGCACAAGGGTGTCCCCTTCCTACATTTTTCCCTGGTGTCACTGGAAGAAAGTTATTTTGCACGTGGATTCACATCTCTGCACTTAATATTGGGACTATTCATTTGGACACTATCCCCTCTCCTTTTTTGTTTTCTTTATATGAGCTTTTCAGCTATATAATTGTATACTGATTTCAGCGCTGCACTTTTTGATTTTTATTGTATTTTTTGAATCACTGTTAGTTGATTTTGTGCCAGCTGCTCACTATTGTTCTCAATCATTTGGTTTTCTGTCACATGTAGCGCGGAAATTTCTCTTCTATTTATATTACACCTCTCTCACCACCTGTTCTACCACCTGAACACAAACCTCAAGCGACTGATAGTTCTAGAACTGAGATTATCAGGGATTACCTCCTTCAAAACGGCTTTAAACCACTCACCAATCAACAATCTTCCAATATTGACGGACCACTTACGAGTGAAGAATTTAATCTGGTTCTGAAGCAAATGAAACCAGGGAAAAGCCCTGGCCCTGATGGTTTCTATCTAGCCTATTATAGATCCTTTGCAGATATCTTGGCCGTACCCTTTCTGAAAACATTCAACAGTCTTTCCAATTCGAATTCCAGCCACTCCAGACTCCTGGAAGCACATATTTCTGTTATACCAAAAGCAGGGAAGGATCTCACACGAGTTCAAAACTACCGTCCAATATCACTGCTCAACGTAGATCTGAAAATATTTGCCAAAATACTAGCTAACCGCCTCCTTTCTTTCATTCCATCCCTGATTGACTCTGATCAAGTTGGCTTTGTGCCTGGCAGGGAAGCTAGGGATAACACACTTAAAGCCCTTAATATACACCACATTCTTTCTTCCTCCTCACAGACCGGCTTCCTGCTATCTCTTGATGCGGAGAAGGCATTCGATAGGCTTGCCTGGGACTACTTGGAAGCGATCCTTCAGTCAATCGGTCTGGGAACCAGGTTGATGTCCCTCATACTTGCACTTTACCACAGCCCATCAGCAAGGGTACGTGTGAACGGCTCGCTATCGAATTCCTTCTCCATCAGCAACCATCAGGGCTGCCCCCATCTATTCATACTCACACTTGAGCCCCTTCTCAATAGTATTAGAACAAATCCTGACATTTCAGGCGTACACTCCAACTCTAACCAATATAAGATTGCTGCCTATGCAGACGATGTTCTGCTGTTCCTCTCCAACCCCCTTATCTCAATCCCCAATTTACAAAAAGAGTTCAAATTATTTCAATACATTTCTAACTTCAAAATAAATAGATCCAAATCGGAAGCACTTAACTTATCCCTCCCTGACCCAATAGTTGAGCAGTGTAAACAATCCTTCCCCTACGAATGGAAAACGGATACCATCACATACTTGGGTATTGAAATCCCCACGGATCTAAATAACCTATTCAAAAATAACTATCTTCCTATTTCACAGGATATTCTCCAAGACCTTAAGAAGTGGAATAAAGTACACTTTTCATGGTTCGGTTGTGCTGCAATTGTCAAAATGAATGTGCTTCCGCGTATCCTCTACCTACTACAAAAGGTCCCCATTCAACTGCCCTTACACTTCTTCTCCACTTTAAAAAAGGCCATCAGATCCTTTATCTGGCACCACAAAGCCCCTCGCATTAAATTTGAGACACTCTCAAGAACCAAATCCAAAGGTGGAATGGGAATCCCAGACATCTACCTGTACTACCAGGCATCACACCTCTTACGCATAGCAGACTGGCACGCACAGAAACACAAAAAGGATTGGGTTGAATTGGAAGACTCTATCTCTCAGATTCCCATTCAAAGTACCCCTTGGCTAATTTATTCCTCCTTACAGGACTCCCTAAAAAAACACCCGTTAATAGGTCCCACCATTCGTTGTTTTCATACAGCAAACGCCAAACACCAACTAATCCGGAAACATAGCCTCCTTACTCCTTTACTAGACAACTCGCAATTCCCTCCGGGCCAATCCTCACACACCCTGCGCTCGGTTCCCAATGATATAGGAATTCGCATTCTCCACCTCTTACAAAATGGGAAATTTCCCAACTTTCAAGATCTCAAAAATGCTATACTTAGTCCCGCATTGACCTGGTGGGAATACACACAACTCCATTACTTTGTCTCTGCACGCCTGCAAAAAAAATACTAAAGAAGCATCTCTTTCCAAATTTGAACAAATTTGTGCACTTCAACAACCCCAGCAACACCTGCTATCAGCTATACACTCTCTTCTTTGGGATTCCTGCCCTATACAACTTGAAAAACTGTGTGATGACTGGGGCATTGATTTGGACTTATCTCTGACAGACCCCCAATGGGAAAAAATATATCGTAACATCTTAAAAGGATCAATAAATGTATCCATTCAAGAAAATAATTATAAGATACTTACCAAATGGTACCGCACCCCATTCCTGCTCAACAAATATAACAAAGATATCCCAAATGAATGTTGGAGGTGCAAACAATCTCATGCAGATTTACTCCATATCTGGTGGTCCTGTCACCTGATACAGCCATTTTGGAATACGGTCAAATCCTACATACTCAAAATAACCACCCAAGACTTACAATTACATCCAGCTCAGTTTCTACTGCACTTTCACCCCAACTCTCCACCTAAGTACTTCAAATCCCTTTCTATGATTATGATAAATGCTGCTACCAGATCAACAAAATCTCCGAAATGGAGGAGCTCATATCTACAGTTCATGACTCTCCAAACAAATGTCTTAAAATCTGGAAAGATTGGATCATTTTCCGATACTCTACCGAATATGAACAGCTTACTAACTCTTCTACTAATTAGTTTATCCACCTCCTCTGTATTATCATTTATTATCTCCATGATCCCTAAAGTGGCTTAGACACATAAGTAGATTTGGTCCCTACCCGCCTCCCCTCTGCCCACTCTCCTTGCCTTCCCTCTCCCTCTTCCCCATCTTACTTCTCTAGCTTACTCCTTCGCCATCCCAGCGGACCCAATGCTGGTCAGAGGGTCCGCTTCTCCTATTTCCTCTGATATTCTACCTCTTACTCTGTTATTTTAGTTTTATTAAGCGGAAAAAGATGTTAGTCCTTAACAGCCATATTTCATGGGTTATGTTGTTTCAACATAAAACTTCTCACTCTAAAGGGCGAATCACCTCAGTTTTATCATTCCTGTATTAACACGTGTTTCAACATACGTTTTCCTTGACATCTGAGTATTTCTTTTGCCTAATGTAAACTGATACTTACTCGTTTATAATGTTATTGGATCAGATATGATTGTTATTTCTTTATATATAATTACATGTTGTTAACCTCATTACTCTTCAATAAACTTGTTGGAAAAAAAAAAAAAGTGAACTGGATAGAGGGGTGGCTGGAGCAGCATATAGAGGAACCAATCTCCGACTTTCTCCTGCAGCTACAGGAGGAAAATGGAGGACATTAGTTCCTTTAAATGCTGCCCCCGCCTGTACAGGGGAGCCGCACATGCCCCCTTTGAGCACGGAGCCAGGTTGCAATTGCAACCTCTGCAACCCCTGTAGTTACGCCCCTGACATTGTGGTACCGTCATTGGTGTGCATAGCCTATTGTATTAGGGTGTGCACCCTAGAGTACAAATACATGTGCATGTATATCAGCAGAGCAGTAAACATTGTCAGTAGAGCAAAGATTGGTGTCAGTAGGGCAGTGGACGGCGTCAGTAGTTTTTTATTTAATTTTTTTACAATATTATTTTTTTTTTTCAAATTATTTTTTACATTATTATTTTTTATTACTTTTTTTACAAATTTTTTTCAGGAGCCTCATTATGGCGCTGTGATGAAATATCAAGGGTCTAAACAGACCCCTGATGTCTCACTTTTGAGACAGGGAAAGAAAATGAGGACAAAGATTCCCCAGTCCCTTTCTGGTGCAGCCTGCAGTAGAGCTGCACGATTTTGGATAAAATTAGAAGCACATTTTATTTTTTTGCTTAGAATAAAGATCATGATTCTCGGCGTAACATCATCTTTCCCATTATACAAAAAAATTGGGCTAACTTTGCTGTTTTAGTTCTTTTTTATTTCATTGAATTGTATTTTTATTTTTATTTTTTTCAAACAATTGCATTTGAAAGACTGCTGCGCAACTACAGTGTGACATAAAATATTGCAACAACCACCATTTTATTCTCTAGGGTCTTTGGTAAAAAAAAATATATGTATTTATATACAGTATAATCTTTGGGGATTCTAAGTCATTTCCTAGCAAAAAATACTGATTTTAACTTTTAAGCAACAAGTGTCAGAAAAAGGCTTACTCTTTAAGTGGTTAAACTGCCCTCCCTTACAGACCAAAGTTCATTCCTTTTAAACAGACCCCTGACATCTCACCTTTGAGACAAAGAAAGGAATTGAGGACACAGATTCATCAATTCCTTTCTCTGTAGCCTCAGTTGCACTGAAGATGAATGAACAGAAGACAGAGGCACCTGTTCATTCATAAATTCAAGCATAGTTAACAGTTTACTATGCTCAGTTTTGAATGGAAACAGGAGCGCTCAGTACCAATCGCTCACTGTGTCCAATTCAGAAAAGGACGGGGCTGGTAAATTACATATTTACTGGCCCCTTCCCCTACTCTCCATTCGCCTGTGTGTCTGAGGGGGACGTGAGGGGCTGGGCACACAGGGGGGAATCAGATGTAGGCAGCCCCGTGAGGGGAATCGGTGCGGCAGGATGAGAGGACAATTACAGAGCAATGCACTGGTTTTTAGACACAGACACAGTGCATTGTTCTGTAATTGTCCTCCTGTCCTGTCGCACTGATCCCCCTGCTGTTGGAGCCCCCTGTGTGCCTTTATCCTCCTACAGGAGGCCTGGTGGTACCCCCTATCGGCGGCCTTGCTCCCAGTGGGAGAATGGGGTCCCGCTGTACACTTAGTGCGGACCTCATGCATGCACTTGTTATCTCCTTCCCTTACGCTCCTTGTGGACAGGCTATGGGTCTCCATAAGGTGGGTTCTGTCCTGGTTTCTACAGGAGACCAACTGCTGGGGAGGGGGCCAGAACACTGACCCCCTCGCTACCAGAGGACCCTCGCCATGCCAGGTACCACGCTTCATTATCAGCTGAAAACTACCTTGCACTAGTTCATGGTTACCCATAGCAACTGCATTCCTTCTTCTGCTTGACTTGCCTAGCAGACCTGTTGTAGTGGCTTTACTTCATACCCCACATGTGCTTTACTGACCCTAGTTCTTCTGATATGTCATGTACCATCATGCACCACTTTAAGAACTTCAGACCAAGCTTGGAACAGTTGATACAACTTATACTGAAATGCATTAGTAGTACAGTGCAATAGGAACATTATCATTAGCACGTGCTTAACTATCTCTAGTAGGCTGCCCAGGCATACCTCCACAAGGTAGTAGTCCATATTGGTGTTCTCCAGGAGTTGGTATATCTCCAGACTACTGGTTCCTTTCCATTGACTGCAAGGCCCAGCAGTCCTCCTGTGCAGTCATCATGACATTCTCTCGAGCTGGACCCTGGCCCTTCCCCCTTTTATATTGCCGTGTGGATAGGCTGTGCCCAAATAGCCCAGGAACAGCAAAGTACAGCATTAACCCCTTCCCAGTCTGGGTCAGTCACTGTCTACCCCTAGGCAAGTTGACTACACACAGCTGTGACCAACACAAGAAGTATGGCCATATTTCTCTTTCAATCCCTCATCTACCAGAGTATGTTTATAAATAGGGAAGAAATCAAGGCAATTAAAGCAATCTCACAGCTAGTCATGTGCGATTTGTTTCTTTAAAAATCGAAACTTGAAAGAAATTTGTGTGATTCGGAGACTTGGATGTAGCTGGTGCCCCTTTCTACCCATCCCTTCACTGGCTCCATTTAGTGGAGCTTAAACATTCAAAATACTAAGCACAACATATAAAGCCGTCCACAACACTGACCCCGGTACATCACCAACCTCATCTGCAGATATATCGCCCAAATCATCCTCTTCGCTCCTCCCAAGACATCTTGCTCTCTATCTTCCTTGTTATCTTCTCCCATGCCTACATCCAGGACTTCTCCAGAACCTCAACCATCTTCTGGAACTTCCTACCCCAGTATGTCCGGTAAGCTCCTACCCTGTTCACTTTTAGGTCATCACTTTCAATCACTGAAAACTCATTCATTCAGGGAAGCCTACCCCACTGCCACATAAAAAACTGTATTTCAGCAACCTCCATCAGATCAATCCCCACATTAGCTTTTGTACCACCTTCCACTCCCTTTAGATTGTAATCTCCATGAGCCGGGTCCTTCTATTTCTTATGTATTGAACTGTATTGTATTTGTGCTGTCTCCCTTAATATTGTAAAGCTCTACATAAATTGTTGGCATTATATAAATCCTGTATGATCCCTTTATCTTCATAATGGAAACCTCTCTGTTTACCTCAACTATAGATGCTTACCCATTATCGGATTTCCAAACTTTCCCAAAGATGGTTGTACAATGCTTATCCACAGCTGGGTATGTAACCTTAGACAAGCCATGGATGAGGCAGTTTCCTTTTCTGCAACCACAGGTTGCTGGACAAAAAAAATTGCTCAATTCCCCTATCAACCCAGTCAGTGTTGATGGGGTAATGCCTCCCACAGCTCTATGGTGTTCTGTCAGTGGGGAGCCTTCCCTGCTGTAGCTGCTGGCAGTAAGACTGCATTCACATTTGAGCGTAGCGATTTTTACCGCGATTTTACCGCGATTTTTTCAGGCGTTTTTCATTGACATCTATCAAAAACGCTGGTAATCAGCCCAAAAAGAAGCTCATGTACTTTTTTCAGCTACAGGCGTTTTGCAAAATGCTCAGATGTGAACAGGGGCCATTTAAATGAATGGGGTTTTACTTGTTGGGCGTTTTGGAAGCGTTTCTTTTGAGCGTTTTTGGAGCTGAAAACGCCCAGGTGTGAATGGAGCCTAATAGAAGGCAAAATATCCAACAGGATGGTTGTACTGAAGTCAATTGCTGGACCAACTTCAGTACAACCAGCCTGCCCATAGATGGATAGAATCTTGGCTGGTTCCTGCTGAACTGGCCGAAATTCGATCCATCTATAAGCTTAAAGTGGATGTAATCCCTCACGTATATCCAGTGTAGTGAACAGCCTCAGATGATACACAGAGATAAAACAAATCTCCCTGTATAGGTTTTATTTGTATATCTGCTGTCTTCAGGTTTATATGCAGTTTAGAAAGTATACATCATATTAGATTTGTTTTTCTTGTTTCAGCTGTGGGAGTGTAGTCTTGGCATACACTGTGTGACAGCTGATTGGAGAAAAGGCACACACCCCCTCCACATAGGCAGAGGAACAAAGGAAGGTGCAGAGCTGTGCTGTGAATAGAACAGCTCTCTGCTAATCTATTTATAGCACCCACCCCGACACAAATTTCCAGCTGCTTTTATCTTCCATCCCGGAGGACTTGACAGAAGTTATCTTGCTGATAACAGAGGAATGGAGCAGCATAAAGACACAGGACTTAGGGCTTTGGAAATAGTTAAGTAAACTCTACAGATAGATGTGCCCGGGTCAAATTTCATGAATAGGGTTTACATCCACTTTAAGTCTGTACTTAATGTCCATGTGCTGTCTGTGTAAAAAACAGGTTTTGTACTTGATGTCCTTACGCTGTCCTTAAACAGGAAGTAAACTTCCCTGCTTTGGTTGTACCTATAGGTAATAATAAGGCTTACCAGTAGGTACTGTAAATATCTCCTAAACTTGCACCATTTAGGAGATACGGTATTTACTATAAATGCCGCTAATGATGTCATCGGCACATGCGCTCTGAAGGGACAGCCCCTTGTGCTGTTTCTTCAGAGCCCTGTGCTGTGACTGGCGGCTCCCGCATTCGCAGGAGTGACATCATCGCAGCTCTGGCCACTCACAGCGCCAGAGCCCTCGACCCCGGAAGAAACATCGGGGAAGATATCAGCTGTCTTAGCGGTGTGCAGGCACCACTGGAGGGCTTCTAAGGTAAGTATTTCATAGTGAGCTAGTATCTGACGCATACTAGCTCATTATGCCTTTGTCTTACAGGTCTTTTTTTTTTTTGTTTCCCCAGGCTTTACAACCTCTTTAACCGCTTGCCGACCGCCGCACGACTATTTACTGCGGCGGTCAGCCCCTCACAGGCAAAGCGACGTAGTACTACGTCGCTAGCCTGTGAGGGTCTCAGGAGCGAGCGCGCGCCGCCGGAGGCGCACTCCTGTGCGGTCACGGACCCCCCCCCCCGCCCCGCGCATGTGACCGGCGGACCCGATCATCCTGCCGGTCACTCGCGATCGTCGGTGGAGAGGGAGAAAGGCAGGCGGCTAATGTAAACAAGCCGCCTGTCATTCTCCCCTGTGTAGAAATAGTGATCATATGGTTGATCACTGTTCCTACACCTCAAGCCACAGCCAATCACAGTTAGAATCACGCCCCTAGGGACACACATAGCCCCTCCCTCTCAAAAAAGTTAACCCCTTCACTGCCAGTGTAATTTTACAGTAACAGTGCATATTTATAGCACTGATTACTGTAGTAATGTCACTGGTATCCCCAAAAGTGTCAAAAATGTCAGTCAAGGGTCCGATCTGTCCGCCGCAATGTCGCAGTACCGCAAAAAAAATCGCAGATCGCCGCCATTACGCGTTAAAAAAAAAAAATGACAAAAAATCTTTCCCTTTGTTAGTAAACGCGATAACTTTTGAGCAAACCAATCAAAATACGCTTTTTGCGATTTTTTTTTTTTTACCAAACATATGTAGCATAAAACAAATTGGCCGAAAATGTTAAAAAATTTTGATTTTTACATTTTTTTTTGGGGAATTTCATATAAAAAATGTGAAGAATATTGTTATTTTTGCAAAATTGACGCTATTTTTTTGTTTATAGCGCATGATCAAAAAATCGCACAGGTGATCAAATACCACCAAAAGAAAGCTCTGTTTGTGGGAAAAAAAGGACGTCAAATTCGTTTAGGTACAGCGTCGCACGACCGCGAAATTGTCCGTTAAAGTCACGCAGTGCCGAATCGCAAAATAGGCCCTGGTCAGGAAGGGGGTAAAATCTTCCGCGGCTTAAGTGGTTAATGTACATATGCTCTACATATCATATGGTGACACTGCTCCATTTTCTTTTCACCTGTGTATAGTTCTAAAGTATGCTCTATACAACCCTAAAAAAAAGTCTAAATAAAGTATTAAAAAGAAATTCTGTATAATATTAATAATAATAACCATTTAGATGTTAATCTGCTAATCTTCTAATGTTGGGAGGCTGCTAACGAAGTAACTAGAGCCACCAACAACTATCCTGAAAGGACCACAATCAATTTGGCTTCTACTAGAAGGCATGGGGTATTATGCTATTGTTGGGTATCCTGTGTCCCCAGCCATCTCTTCATGAGTTTGCTGGCTGAATAAACTAAAGTGACTGGCAACCCCAGAGAAGATTTAAAAGACTTGCGACTAGTGTTAAGCTTTCAATTAAAAAAAAAAAACGACCACATTCATGTCTGTCTTTTTTTTTTCTTTATGTTGTCCACATTATGGGCTCCAAAAGACCCCTTCCAATGGTTGATTTTGTTGGCTGACTGGGAGACCTTGAATATCTTGATGTCTTTATATGTCACTCCCTATTGGCTATTTATTCCACATTATGTAGACGGCCCTCTAGCTTTTTACCAGCTGTGGTACTTGGGCAGGAATGGAAACTCTAGCGGGGATATCTTAAATGACCCAAGAGATACAAGAACCCATTGTGTGATTATCCAACAACCTTGTAAAAAACATCAGTTTTTGGCGGGAGCTGGCCATTAAAATTAGACCGGAGTTTGGGTGATCAAACTCTCATTTGGCTGCGCCTTTTTGCCGAGTGTTTGTGTTTTGTTGTAACGTCGAGGAAGTGCACCTTGCAAAGCCAATCATTATTTGTGTGAGTGAGCACGCTAATGCAGATTTGCAAGCTGTTCCCATTTGTTAAATGTCAGAAAAACACTTGCAAGTCGCTGGCTTTAGTGCTCGGCAGCCAGCTGGATTCTCTGAAAGCTGCGGCCAAATGACAGTCTATCAAACAGCGGGAAGCCAAAGAAAGACAAAGAATCCACGTTGGCAACACTAAGTCAGGGAAAACGCCGGTATTTTAAAGGGAATCTATCACCAAGGAAGGAGGACTTCTTGCAGCAGTTCACTAACTACATCAAGCAGGATTTCCACCAAGTCCCTTTGTGTCTGGATTAAAGAGCCAGTCCACTCAAAAACGAGATGTCAGCAACAAATTTCCCAGCTCCTCCACCCCACAGTGATCACCTGAATGATTTTTATAGGTTTTCTAGTGAAACATTCCCATTCAAACGCACAAGGGTGCCTTTGAATGAAAATGCATTGTTTAAAACCCATTGTTTAGGTGCATTTGAATGGGTCCTTAAAGTGGAGTTCCACCCATTTTAGTAACTTTAGATGTATGTAATCCCCTTTAAAATGACTTTTACCAATGGAAACTTTTTTTTTGCTAGTGAATACCTTTTTTTTCTTCTCTCCTCACTTCCGGGTCCGATTGGCGATTACGTCATTTGGCGATTCGCAGGGGGTGCTGGGATGTATCTCATGGCATGAAATCTCACATTATTACACAGGAGCTGAGCTGTACTGTTTGTATTAAGGCTGTGCTCTGCCCCGCCTCCGCCCCGCCTCCTCTCAGTGAGCTCAGTGAGGATATAATGCTTTCAGTTCTCGCTCACTGAGAGGAGGCGGGGCCCAGATACACATATACAGTACATTTGGACACGCTTAGTTTTTTCCGATTTTTACTGAAACATATTCAAGCTGTAGTTATATATTGGATATGGGCTGAAAGTGCAGACTCTCAGGTTTAATTTGAGGGTATGTACATCCAAATCAGAGGAAGGGTTTAGGAATTACAGCTCTTAAGAATAGCCACCCCCCTTTTCAAGGTACCAAAAGTAATTGGACAATTGAATCAAAAGCTTTTTCATGGCCAGGTGTGGGCTACTCCTTTGGTATTTCTTCATCAATTAAGCAGGTAAAAGGCCTGGAGGTAATTCTAAGTGCGGAATTTGCTTTTGGAATATATTGCTGTGAACCTACATCATGCGTTCAAAGGAGCTGTCAAAAACAAATCAAATCTATCAGAGAGATAGCAGCAACGTTAGGAGTGGCCAAATCAACAGTTTGGTACATTCTGAGGAAAGAAGAACGCACTGGTGAGCTCAGTAAAATAAAAAGGCCTGGACGTCCACAGAAGACAACCGTGGTAGATGATTGCAGGATCCTCTCTATGGTAAAGAAAAAACCCAGTCACAACATCCAGACAAGTGAAAGACACTGTCCAGGAAGTGGATGTATCATTATCAGAGGCTGACTGACAACTTTCAGCCCAGGGGGCAAGTACAAACCAGAGGCCCATGGTGCAGCTACTTGGCCCCCCTCCCATTCTCCCTCTTCCCAGCCAACTCCTGACCCCCATTCCAGGCTGAAGCTCCGCTCCAGGTACTCTACTCACAGGCCGAAACCGGGTTCCCAACCTGGACAGCAGGGGGTGGTTGGGGGGAGCTTGGACAGCTTGGTTGGGGCTCCAGTGGGACATGGAACCGGCCTCTGCTCAGACACAGTTTACACCATCCATGCTGGGGGGGGGGGGGGGGTCTGTGCTCTGTCCTTGTCTTCAACCCGCACTCAGTAGGTCAGCGGTGGGGACTTTTTACTTTTCTTCACCAGGAATCCTTTAGGCATGTCTGTGGCAGAAGCACTGCAGCCTTTTTATGGGGCATTAGAGTGGCCCAGAGGGCAATTGTCCCCCTGCCCCCTGGCCAAGTCCTCCCCTGATCATTATCAAAGTCAACAATCAAGAGAAGACTTCACGAGAGCAAATAGAGGGTTCAACACAAGGTGTAAACCATTTATAAGCCTGTAGAATAGAAAAGCCAGATTGGACTTTTCCAAAAAAACATCTAAAAAAGCCAGACTAGTTCTGGAAAAGCATTCTTTGGATGGATGAAACTAAGAATAATCTGTACCAGAATGATGGGAAGAAAAAAGTGTGGAAAAGGCTTGGACCAGCTCATGATCCAAAGCACACAACGTCATCTGTAAAACATGGTGGAGGCAGTGTGATGGCATGGGCATGCATGTGACAGAAGACAGAAGCAGCTGGATGAATTCTGCAATGTTCAGAAGTATACTGTGAGCCCAGATTTAGCCAATTGCAGTAAAGTTGATTGGACAACGCTTGACAGTACAGATGGGCAATAATCAAAAACACACTGCAAAAGCAACCCAGGAGCTATTGAAGGAAAATGAGTGGAATGTTCTGCAATGGCCGAGTCAATCACCTGATCTCAACCCAATTGAGCATGCATTTCACTTGCTGAAGGCAAAATTAAAGACAGAAAAACCCACAAAGAACAACTGAAGACAGCTGCAGTTAGAGCCTGGCAAAGCATCAGAAAGGAGGAAACCCAGTCTTTGGTAATGTCCATTGGTTCCAGACTTCAGGTAGTCATTGCCAGTAAAGGATTCTCAACAAAATATTAAAAATCAAACCTTTTTTTTATGATTATATTCATTTGTCCAATTACATTTGAGCCCCTGAAAATGGGGGGACTGTGTGTAAAAATGGTTACAGTTCTAAAATGTGCACTTTATATTTATGTTCAACCCCTTGAATTAAAGCTGAAAGTCTTCTCTTCAAATTCATTTGGATTGTTTTATTTTAATTTTATTATGGTGGCAAACAGAGCCAAAAATATGACAATTGTGCACGTGTCCAAATATATGTAGACCTACCTGTATATATATATATATATGGTATATATTCAGTTCCTTGAAAAAGTATTTATACCCCTTTACATAGACCTTTACATAGACCTTACATAGACCTTTTTTCTGGTAAGGCTGATTTTGCTTTTTTCCCTGGAAGTTGAGAGCACAGGTTTTGCAGTTTTGTTTCACTGGAAGAGTCTATTTGGATATTATTTTGCACTTACCTTCATCCGCTGGGTAAGGGGGAAATCACAAGGTGGTGGGACTCGGAGTCTGCACCTATTATTTGGAATAGCACCTGTTTGATTCCTGCACCTTTAAAAATATATTCATCTTGTTTTGTCACATATATATGGTATTATGGCATTATGGCATTATATATATATGGCCTTTTTATTGACTTTGATTTCATACACTCTTCCTTTATTTCGTTATTGGAATATATTGTTGTATAGCACATTGGTTTATATATGATTTTGCGCACCAATAAGCTGTGGAGAAAAAAAAATAAACATGCAGGGAAGAGAAGGAGGGATGCTTTAAAGGGGAAAGGGAGGGACATACTTTATCTGTTTTTGTTTGCAAAAAGTTACAGCCAAAGGAATTGTGATTGTCCTTTAGGTTAATCATTTGAAATAATAAAAAACAATATGATGTTCAAACTTTTGACTTCTTTCTTTAACCACTTTACGACCGGCGCACGACGATCTACGTCGGCACTCAGCCCCGGCCAGGCAAACTGACGTAGGCCTACGTCAGCACAATTTGCCGGCCCTGTGCGCGCTCCCGCGCGTCCCCGCCGCCGATGATGACTCGATTGGGTTCAGAACCGATCAGTCATCAGGTCCAGGCCAATCATTTTTGGTCTGGACCTGTTGATCGGTCCTGCCCAATCAGATCATCCTCTAAGCCTGTGAAATGTAAACACAGGCTTAGAGGAGATGTGCCCTCCCCCCACAACGGTCTTTTCGGATCCAGCGTGAGAGGAGAGCACATCTTACTGTGAGTACTGCACCAAGCACACCCACACACAGTTAGATAGGCACATTTCACCCCCGATCGCCCCCCCAATTAACCCCTACAGCACCTGACACAACACACACTATATACAGCATATAGCATATACCTATATACCTGTATAAGTGTGATTTGTGAACAGGTGTAGCCCTTGCGACCCCCCCTTTTCCACTCAAATTACCCCCCACCCCCCCCTAATAAAGATTTAACCCACTGATCCCCCCTGAACCCCCCCTGATCACCGCCGTTAACCCCTACACCCTCTGTCACATCAGCACTAATACAAACGCAATATACGGTGTTATTGTATTTTTGTATTAGTGTCATTGTGATCAGAATTAGCGCAGGCGACTAAGTTTCTGTCCCAAGAAGGTTTAGGGTCCCCGCCACCCGCCCAATAAAGATTTAAGCCCCTGACCCCCCCCTGATCACCCCTACACCCCCTGCCATAACACACACCGTATACAGTATATAGCATTTTGCTATATACCCGTATAAGTGTGATTTGTGGTCAGGTCTAGCGCTTGCGACCCCCCTTTTTCCACTTGAATTACCCGCCACCCCCCCCTAATAAAGATTTAAGCCCCTGATCCCACCTGATCCCCCCCTGATCACCGCTAGTTAACCCCTACACCCTCTGTCACATCAGCACTAATACAAACGTAATATACTGTGTTTTTGTATTTTTGTATTAGTGTCATTGTGATCAGAATTAGCGCAGGCGACTAAGTTTGTGTCCCAAGCAGGTTTAGGGTCCCCCCCACCCGCCCAATAAAGATTTAATCCCCTGATCCCCTCCTGATCACCCCTACACCCCCTGCCACAACGCACACTGTATACAGTATATAGCATTTTCTATATACCTGTATAAGTGTGACTTGTGACCAGGTTTAGCGCTTGCCACCGTTCCTTTTATCCTTAGGATACCCGCCAGTCCCTTCCAATAAAGATTTAAACCCCTGATCCCCCCCTGATCACATCCCGTTAACCCCTACACCCTCTGTCACATTAGCACTAATACACACATAATATACTGTTTTTACTGTATTTTGTATTGGTGTCATTGTGACTTGAGGTTGCGCTAGCTAGCTAGTTTCTTTCCCAAAGGAGGTTTAGGGTCCCCGCCACCCCCCCCCAGATCCCCAGCGCATAGTTTAGAAGTAACCCCTTGATTGCCACACACGCACGCACGCACGCACGCACGCACCTACACTTCCATTTCTAGTATAGTGTTTGAACAGATCAATATCTGATCTGATCAGAACTATACTAGCGCCCCCATAGTTTAGGGTTCCCAAAACGCGGTGTTTGCACGATCAGTACTGATTCCGGCCAGCACCTGCGTTTAACCCTTTCACCCAGGCAAGTGTAGTAATCAATAGATTACTGTCACTTGCAAAAAAACACAAGACACAAAACCGCTGTGTTAGCAGAGTCAGGCCTGATCCCTGCTAGCATTAGCAGTTTTTTTTGTAGCGCTTGAAATAGTCTTCGACAACCAGGTGCTTTTATTACCTGTGAGTCGCATCACTGTACGAGTAAATTTAGTTGCCAAAATGACCAAACGTTCGTACAGGGATGAAGAGCTTCTCAGTTATATGCTGACCGAGTCATCTGATAGCGAAGGGGAAGCTACAATGACCGAATTAGTGTCAGTATATGAACCTGATGATGGCAGCGGCTCCCTGACAGATAGCTCCGACGACAGATGGGTCCCTGTTAGACCCAGGCGTACCCGACCCCATTCTGAAGTTGTTGTGATGCAGGAATCGCAGGGTGCTCGTATGGAGCAGAGTGTGGGTACTAGTGCCGCTCATCCTTCTGGCGACCTGGCAAGCGCCAGCGGCCTAGTACAACCTGGACCTAGTACAACCAGCACTGCAGTAAGACCTGGTGACGTGGCGAGTCCCCTAAGTGCAGTTGAAGCTGGTGCGGTGGCTAGCACAAGTAGTGGCCCGCAGCCACCGCGTATTCGAAGACAGGCCCGTAGAGCCCATAGTGCCCTCCCTGATGCGCTGGCATTTCCTAATTGGCAACCCACCGATACTACAGCGCCAGTACTTCCCCCATTCACCGCCCAACCTGGAATCCACGTGGAGACAGCTGGTTTTACGCCCCTGAACTTTTTTGAGCTGTTCTTCACGGAAGATCTTTACAGATCTATTGTGGATCAATCAAATTTGTATGCACAACAGTTCATCGCCGCCAACCCAAATTCACACCTTGCCAGACAATTCGGCTGGAAACCTATAACGGTTTCCGAATTTAAGATCTTTCTGGGCCTTTCCCTCCACATGGGCATAACTAAACAGAGTGAATTGCGGCTATATTGGTCCACTAGCCCAATTCACCATATGCGCATGTACTCTGCCTCTATGTCCAGGACGAGATACGAGCAAATTCTGCGATTTATGCATTTCAGCGACAATGAACTCTGTCGTCCTCGGGGAGACCCTGCATACGATCGGCTCCACAAAATTCGGCCCCTCATAGACCACTTCAATCAGCGGTTTGCAGCCTTGTTTACCCCCGAACAAGTTGTCTGCGTTGACGAGTCCCTGATTAAATTTACTGGCCGCCTTGCTATGAAACAGTACCTCCCCAGCAAGCGTGCCAAGTACGGGGTCAAACTGTATAAATTGTGTGACAGGGCCACAGGCTATACAGTTAGTTTCCGGGTCTATGAGGGAAAAGATAGCTGTGTGGAGCCCCCCAACTGCCCAGACTACATAGGGAGCAGCGGTAAGATCGTTTGGGACTTGGTGTCACCCTTATCCGGAAAGGGGTACCATTTGTACGTGGACAACTTTTATACAAGCGTGCCACTATTTAGTCACCTTCTTGATTTACAAATTGGCGCATGTGGCACCGTGCGACCTAATCGCCGGGGCTTCCCCCAACGGCTTGTAGATTCCCGTCTTAGTCGGGGGGCGAGAGCCTGCTTGAAAACGGACAAATTACTTGCGGTGAAGTGGAAGGATACACGGGATGTTTATGTTCTGTCCTCCCTTCACCCAGACACGACGATCCAAATTCCTACGGCAACTGGCGTTATGGAGAAACCCCTCTGTGTCCACGAATATAACCTTAACATGGGAGGGGTGGACCTTAACGACCAGCTTTTGGCGCCGTATTTAGTTGCCCGTAAAGCCAGACGCTGGTACAAAAAAGTGTCTGTTTACCTATACCAATTGGCTATGCTGAACGCCTTTGTCCTATACAGGGCGTCAGGACGAACTGGATCTTTCCGGGAATTCCAGGAAGAGATCATCCTTGCCTACCTGTACCCAGGAGGCATGCCTGCCCAACTTCCCCTTCCAGATGCAGTGAGCCGGCTGCATGAGAGGCATTTTTCACATGTCCTCCCGAGTACCCCTACCCAAAGATGGCCCCAAAGAAGATGTCGTGTCTGTAGCAAGCGCGGATTTAGGCGTGACACCCGTTATTATTGTCCCAAATGTCCTGACCAACCTGGTCTCTGCATCGGGGAATGTTTCGAGCGCTACCATACACTAGTGGATTATTAGCGTAGGGTACAGCACGACACAGTGTAGGGCACATAAACACAGGGTCTCGAAGGATGTTGGATGTCCATCGACATTTTGAGAGACCCAAGCTGGAAGAGAAGATCGCAGATGATCGCAGTCCCTCCCAAATCAAGAAGTAAAGGAACAGTTAGAAAGAAAAATAAAAGGATCCAAAAACTGTTGTGGTGTCAGTAATTTTATATGTCCTTCTACTCCTTCCTACTATACTTTTTTTCAATGTCCTTTGTTTGTTTTTTCATTCTTTTGTGACCTGTTTCTCTTGCAGGTCCCTTGTCGGCTACCACGCATTGATTTTATATATTCTGACACAAACAGCGTTTGCGCTCAGCATATATGGATACCTTTGCTGATAGCAGCTGTGGTGATTTTCTGATTTCAGCACTGCAGTTAAAATCCTATTTTGGTATACGTGGATAGCGCCGTGTATACCCATCATTAAATTCAGTGGGTGGTTGTTTGGGCGGTTAATGATGAAAATCCAAAAACTGTTGTTGTCAGTCATTTTATATGTCCTTCTACTCCTTCCTACTATACTTTTTTTCAATGTCCTTTGTTTGTTTTTTCATTCTTTTGTGACCTGTTTCTCTTGCAGGTCCCTCGTCAGCTACCACGCATTGATTTTATATATTCTGACACAAACAGCGTTTGCGCTCAGCATATATGGATACCTTTGCTGATAGCAGCTGTGGTGATTTTCTGATTTCAGCACTGCAGTTAAAATCCTATTTTGGTATACGTGGATAGCGCCGTGTATACCCATCATTAAATTCAGTGGGTGGTTGTTTGGGCGGTTAATGATGAAAATCCAAAAACTGTTGTTGTCAGTCATTTTATATGTCCTTCTACTCCTTCCTACTATACTTTTTTTCAATGTCCTTTGTTTGTTTTTTCATTCTTTTGTGACCTGTTTCTCTTGCAGGTCCCTCGTCGGCTACCACGCATTGATTTTATATATTCTGACACAAACAGCGTTTGCGCTCAGCATATATGGATACCTTTGCTGATAGCAGCTGTGGTGATTTTCTGATTTCAGCACTGCAGTTAAAATCCTATTTTGGTATACGTGGATAGTGTCGTGTATACCCATCATTAAATTCAGTGGGTGGTTGTTTGGGCGGTTAATGATGAGTAATACTACGCATTATTCCTGTGCTGATTTCTGATAGGTTCTCTTTTTTTCCGTTCAGCCCACAGGCTGCATGAAAAAAAAAAAAACCTATATGCCAAACAAGGACCAGCAATGTACTGGTACGTTGCTGGACTTTGAGTGGTTATACCAGGATGATGCCTGCAGATTTAGGCATCATCTTGGTATCGTTTTTTACAGCCAGCGGTCGGCTTACATGTAAAAGCAATTCTAGCAGGTAATTGGCCGCTAGACTGCTTTTACATGCAGTGGGAGGGGCCTCCCCCCCCCCCACCGCCGCCTTCCGCAGCCTTCCATGGTTTTTCTCTGGCTCTCCTGTCCCACCGGTTAACCCGAGAGTGCAGCCGGTGGTTCAATTATCTAACCATAGAGCTAATTGGAGATGAGAATGGCTCCAATCATCTCTATGGCCTAAGATGCCGGAGGCTACGAGCATTTTATGACTTCTGTTTCGCCAGAAATAAACAGGGCCATTGGGAAATTGGGAAAGTATTTTATCACACCAATTTTGGTGTGGTCAGATGCGTTAAGGTCAGAGGAGAGATCTAGAGTCTAAAAGACCCCAATTTTTTTTAAAAAGAGTACCTGTCACTACAGATTGCTATCATAGGGGATATTTAAATTCACTATGATAACAATAAAAATGATTTAAAAAAAAAAAAAATTAAAGGAAAGGTGTCAAAATAACATAAAAAAGCAAAAGAAAAAAAAAAAAAAAAAAAAAAAAATTGAGCCCCCCCCCTTACCCCCGGTGCTTGCGCGCAATGGCGCACGCAAGCGGTGGTCTAGTGTCATATGTAAACCACAATTGCAGCATGCATGTGAGGTATCGCCGCGATCGCCAGATCGAGTGCAGTAATTCTTGCAGTAGACCTCCTCTGTAAGTCTAAAGTGGTAACCTGTAGAGACTTTTAAAGGTTTTCAAAAATGTACATACGTTTTTGTCGCTGCGCAGGCATGCGCAATTTTTAAAGCATGTCATGTTAGGTGTCTATGAACTCGGCATAAGATCATCTTTTAAATTTTACCAAAAAAATTGGAATTATATAGTGTATTTGTGCAATAAATTAAAAAAAAATGTATTTTTTTCGCAAAAATTGCGTTTGGAAAATCTGTGCGCAAATACCGTGTGACAAAAAAATTTGCAACATCCACCATTTTATTCTATAGGGCCTCTGCTTTAAAAAAATATATAATGTTTGGGGGTTCAAAGTAATTTTCTAGTAAAAAAAAAATATTTTTTCATGTAAACAAAAAGGCACAGAAAAGGCTTGGTTTTCAAGTGGTTAGAAGAGTGGGTGATGTGTGGATAAGATTGAGTATAAAATGCCGGAACTGTTCAAACACCCCCCTAATGACCCCTTTTTGAAAAGTAGACACCCAAAGCTTTTTTCTGAGAGGCATGGTGAGTCCATGGAGTATTTTATATTTTGCCACAAGTTTCGGGAAAATTATTATTTTTTTTTTTTTTGTTGTTTTTTTACAGAAAGTTGTCACTAAATGATATATTGCTCATGCATGCCATGGGAATATGTGAAATGACACCCCAAAATACATTCTTTTGCTTCTCCTGAGTACAGGGATACCACATGTGTGAGACTTTTTGGGAGCCTAGCTGTGTACGCGCCCCCGAAAACCAATCCACATCTTCAGGTTTTCTAATGGCGTAAATTGCTGATTTTACCCCTGACTACCTGTCACAGTTTCAGAGGCCCTGAAATTTCAAGATGGCACAAAACCCCCCCAAATGACCCCATTTTGCAAAGTAGACACTCCAAGCTACTGGCTGAGAAGTATGGTGAGTCCATGGAATAGTTTATATTTTGCCACAAGTTTCGAGGAAAAAAATTTTTTTTATTTTTTTTTATTTTTTTACACAAAGTTGTCAGTAAATGATATATTGCTCACACAGGCCATGGGTATATGTGAAATGACACCCCAAAATACATTCTGCTGCTTCTCCTGAGTACAATGATACCCCATGTGTGAGACTTTTTGCCAGTCTAGCCGCGTACAGGACCCGGAAAACCAATGCGCACCTTTAGGCTTTCTAAGGGCGTAAATTGTTGATCTCACTCCTTACTACCTATCACAGTTTTGAAGTCCATAAAAAGCCAAGATTGCACAAACCCCCCCCAAATGACCCCATTTTGCAAAGTAGACACTCCAATCTATTTGCTGAGAGGCATGGTGAGTATTTTGCAGCTCTAATTTTTTTTGGAAAATGAAGAAAAAACAGGAAAATGCATTTTTTTTCCTCTTTTTTCAATTTCCAAAACTTTGTGACAAAAAGTGAGATCTGCAAAACACTCAACATGCCTCTCTGCAAATAGCTCAGGGTGTCTACTTTCCGAAAAGGGGTCATTTGGGGGGGGGTTGTGCTGTCTTGGCATTTCATGGCCTCCAAAACTGTGATAGGTAGTCAGGAGTGAAATCAACAATTTACGCCCTTGGAAAGCCTGAAGGCGATGATTGGTTTTCGGGGTCCTGTACTCGGCTAGACTGCAAAAAAGTCTCACACATGGGGTATCCCTATACTCAGGAGAAGCAGCAGAATGTATTTTGGGGTGTCAGTTCACATATACCCATGGCATGTGTGAGCAATATATCATTTACTGACAACTTTGTGTAAAAAAAAAAAAAAAATATATATATATATATATTTCCCGGAACTTGTGGCAAAATATAAAATATTCCATGGACTCACCATGCCTCTCAGCAAATAGCTTGGGGTGTCTACTTTCCAAAATGGGGTCATTTGGGGGGGTTTTGTGCTATCTTGGAATTTTAGGGCCTCCGAAACTGTGATAGGTAGTCAGGAGTGAAATCAACAATTTACGCCCTTGGAAAGCCTGAAAGTGGGGACTGGTTTTCGGGGACCTGTACTCGGCTAGACTGCAAAAAAGTCTCACACATGGGGTATCCCTGTACTCAGGAGAAGCAGCAGAATGTATTTTGGGGTGTCATTTCACATATACCCATGGCATGTGTGAGCAATATTTCATTTACTGACAACTTTGTGAAAAAAAAAAAAAAAATATATATATATATATATTTCCCGGAACTTGTGGCAAAATATAAAATATTCCATGGACTCACCATGCCTCTCAGCAAATAGCTTGGGGTGTCTACTTTCCAAAATGGGGTCATTTGGGGGGGTTTTGTGCTATCTTGGAATTTTAGGGCCTCCGAAACTGTGATAGGTAGTCAGGAGTGAAATCAACAATTTACGCCCTTGGAAAGCCTGAAAGCGGGGACTGGTTTTCGGGGACCTGTACTCGGCTAGACTGCAAAAAAGTCTCACACATGGGGTATCCCTGTACTCAGGAGAAGCAGCAGAATGTATTTTGGGGTGTCATTTCACATATACCCATGGCATGTGTGAGCAATATTTCATTTACTGACAACTTTGTGAAAAAAAAAAAAAAAAATATATATATATATGTATTTCCCGGAACTTGTGGCAGAATATAAAATATTCCATGGACTCACCATGCCTCTCAGCAAATAGCTTGGGGTGTCTACTTTCCAAAATGGGGTCATTTGGGGGGGGTTTGTGCTATCTTGGAATTTTAGGGCCTCCGAAACTGTGACAGGTAGTGCAGAGGTGACATGCACAATTTACGCCATTAGAAAACCTGGGAGTGTTGATTGGTTTTCGCGGTCCTGTACACAGCTAGGCTCCCAAAAAGTCTCACACATGGGGCATCCCCATACTCAGGAGAAGTGGCAGAATGTATTTTGGGGTGTAATTCCACATATACCCATGTCATGTGTGAGAATTTTATCTTTTAGTGACAACGTTGTGTAAAAAAAAAAAATAAAAAAAAAAAATAGTAATATTCCCAAAACTTGTGGTAAAATATAAAATATTCCATGGACTCACCATGCCTCTTAGCAAACAGCTTGGGGTGTCTACTTTCCAAAATGGGGTCATTTGGGGGGGTTTTGTGGTATCTTGACATTTCAGGGCCTCCTAAACCGTTAGAGGTAGTGAGAAAATGCAATGAAAAATGTACGCCCTTTGAAATTCTGATGGTGGGGATTTGTTTTTGTGGTCCCGTACACAGCTAGGCTCCCAAAAAGTCCCACATATGTGGTATCCCTGTACTCAGGAGAAGCAGCAGAATATATTTTGGGGTGTAATTACACATATACCCATGGCATGTGTGAGCAATATATCATTTCAATGACAACTTTGTGTAAAAAAAAAAAAAAAAAAAATTTTAGTCATTTTTCAAACACCTGTGACAAAAAAATGAAATATTCAATGAGCTCAACATGCCTCTCAGAACATTCCTTAGGATGTCTACTTTCCAAAAAGTGGTAGTTTGGGGGGGTTTTGTACTGCCCTGCCATTTTAGCACTTCATGAAATGAGATAGGCAGTCAAAAATTAAAGCTGCGTAAATTTCTGTATTTACACCATAGTTTGTAGACGCTATAACTTTTGCGCAAACCAATAAAAATACGCTCATTGAATTTTTTTTTGTCAAAGACATGTAGCTAAATATATTTTGGCCAAAAAAAAATACATAAATTGAGTATATTGGATATTTTTTAAAAGACAAAGTTGAAAATGTCATTTTTTTGCAAAATTTTCGCTCTTTTTTTATTAATATCGCAAAAAATAAAAAGCGCAGAGGTGATCAAATACCACCAAAAGAAAGCTCTGTTTGTGGGAAAAAAAGGACGTAAATTTCGTTTGGGTACCACATTGCATGACCGCACAATTGTCAGTTAAAGTCACGCAGTGCCGAGTCGTAAAATACCCCCTGGTCGGAATGGGGGTAAAATCTTCCGGGGCTTAAGTGGTTAATAACTACATAACACAGTACTTGTACTTTTACTTTCAGTACTTGAGTGAGTAGCGATTTTTTAAAAAAAACTACTGGTACTTTTACTTTCAGTACTTGAGTAGCAAAATTAAAAAAAAAAACTACTTGCAATACTTAAAGTGGAGTTCCACCCTTAAATGTAACTTCCGTCCATCTTCTTGCTCCGGGTCACCTGAAAAACAAATGGATAATCGCATTTTTTTTTTCTTACCTTGTTTTCGAAGATAATATACTTACCTTACTTCCTCTTCCTCCCTCGGCGGCCACGGCGAGTCGACACTTCCTGGCTTGCAATGATTTCTGGGAGCTGAACGTCATCGCTCCCAGGAATCAATGCGCCTGCACCGGCCCCGACGTCAGTTCCGGTGCAGGCGCCGTCATACCTTGCTAAACAGCTTCTGGGCATGCCCAGAAGCTGTGCAGGGATGACGCTGCAGACCCGGAAGTGACGGCGGGGCCGGTGCAGTGCATCGCGGGACTGAAGAGGATGGAAGAGGACGCAGAAGAGGATAGCGCTGGCTTCAAGCTGCCCACACCTAAGATGGCAGCGCTGGACAATACATTTTCAAGGTAAGTATTTCTTCTTGCAGGTAAGTGCAACCCGGGACAGTTCAAAGGCTATCCATTGTGGAATGCACTAGTCCTGACTGTCCCGGGGGTATTTTTATGTATTTTTTTTGGTTTTAGGTGGAACTCCGCTTTAAGTACAAAAAATGTTGAATACTTTAGTACTTCTACTCAAGTCACTTTTTGATAGAGCACTTCCACTTCTACTCAAGTCACTTTTTGATCGAGCACTTGTACTTTTACTCAAGTATGGGTTTCGAGTACTTTATACAAGTGTGGCTACTAGAAAGCAATCAATAGACTATGCATATACAGTGCAAATGCTATGCCAACCATGGGTAGCAGAAGCAAGGGGACAGAGAATGAGCGCAGGGCAGAAAGCTCATTTTATGGCATGCATTAGCAGTGGGGGATCCTGTGTGCGGGACCAACCTGTTCCTTACTAGATGTCCCTATAGAGAAGATTTAAATCACCCAGTCCTTTAAGTTGCCCAGCAGCACAATCCCTAGTGCATGATCTGTTTTTTTTTTCTCCTGCCCTCTGCTGTGATGGAAAGGCAGGGAGAGAGGGAGACTGGAGTTAGGATTAGGCTTGGCTGCAGCCACAGCTTAAGATCTTTATTGGCTTCCACCACAGCTAAAAAGGACCCGAACCTAGTAACAGGGCAAAAGAGGACTTTGATTGACCACCAAGGCCAGGAGTGGCTAAGTTCCACTCACCACCCAATGGAAAGGAGAGCTCCGGGACCTGCATGGACAGTGGGCTGCCTGGAGGGTAAGGGAGGGATGCGCAGAGACACCATCGTGGGGAAGTATCCTCTTCTGAAGCTGGGCCTGGCATATTATGTGCCAGGGGTCCAGACAGGGAAAAAGCTGTGGGCGCTGCACCTGGAGCCAGATGGGTGTCCAGAGCCTGGAGCATGTGTTGCTATTGAGCCTGCTGCTGCTACTAGAGGCCCAAACATAGAGAATGTTGAGAGCATGCTGGACCATGTACTGCAATGAACCTGAGCTACAGAGGACTTGAGGCACTTCTGCTGAGACCAAGTGGTTGATGCACTTAGCTGGGTTGAGTGAAACAAAAGAACCTCAGTGCTACATTTTATTATCTGTAATATGGCTGTAGAGTGTGTTCCAGTATCCTGTTGTTCCAGTTTGCTGTCATTCAAGAGTGTTCCAGTCTTCCTGATTTTCCTGTGTCCTACTGTTAGATTTAGTCTTAGTCTTAGGACTAAAATGGCATTTTAGTTTTAGTCCCATTTTAGTCTTCTGCAAGTGTTTTAGTTTTAGTCGTATTTAGTCGACTAAAACGTCCTACATTTTAGTAGACTAAAACTCATTTTAGTCATCTATAATCGAATGGGTGTAGTTCAATTGTAATTTGTAATGCATTATTTAAGCATTTCTCTACAATTTCCAAACTCATTATATACTACTGCTGGTCCTGGAGTGAAAAATCTAATATGTTATTATTTATGGTATTAAGCTTTGAGCATGCACCAGTGTTAATTTTGGCAACAAATTTCGATTTCGTTTTAGTTATAGTCTTTTGACTAAAATGCCATTTAAGTTTTAGTCGTATTTTAGTCATCTGAATTGTTTTAGTTTTAGTCGTATTTTAGTAGACTAAAATTGTGTTAATTTAGTTGAAGAAAACGTTTTAGTCGGTTTTAGTCGACAAAATTAACACCCAGAGAGAAGATCACAGTCCAACACAGACTTGAGATGAAGGCCCAAGGCCTGGTGGGTTTCCTTTCACTTTACTCTATTCAGGGGCTGCACTCTAAATATATTCCACAAACACCAGAATCCAAGACCAGACAACAACCAGGAGGACCACAACAGTTCCGGTTTGGAGGGGCCTACCTGCCACCGTAGTGTCTCACTGTTGCTATTGCCACTAATACTATAACATGCATGTGGTAAAATAAGCTCATCTATGTGACAAAACATTAGGGCTTGTGTACACAGCTTGTTGTTCTTCTCAGTATGAGATGCATTCAAAATGCACATGAAATACAAGTCAGCAGATTCCAGGTTAGCTCAATTATACATTGTAGACGACAGTTCTGAGGGTTCATTTGACCCGCTTTCTGTTCTCTGCAGGTAATGGGTAATATTAGGATGTTTGCATTGTAGTTAAAGCCGGCCATGCACAGCCTTTTGCTTCAATGTGATGTGTAGCACCCCCTTACCCCGAGGCAGTGGTGGAGGACCCCCAGGTGACTTGATGGGCTAGCTTTTTCACCTCTGGGCAGAATTCTTGTCTCTGTGTGTGGTGGAAGAATTTGGGTTCCAGTCACTTTAGAAAGCTTAACAAAGTTTATTAGGGAAAATAAACCTAGGAAGAAAGGGGCTAGGGTGCAGGATACCCAAAAAGAGAGCTTGGCATGTGTTTCAATTATTAAAAGTCTGAGGACAAAGGATATGATTTATTAAAGTGGTTGTAAAGGCTGCATTCTGTGCATGAAGGTAAAAAAAAAACCTTCTGTGTGCAGTAGCCCCACCCCCCACCCCTAATACATGCCTGAGCCCCCTCTCAATCCAGCAATGTCCACGAGTGCCTTGACTTTCTGGGGACTCACAATCCTAATTGGTTATTGGCAGCAGCGGGAGGTCAATCACAGCCAGTGAGCCAATATGGAGACGGAGGTGAATGGACACAGAGCAGCGGCTCGGCTCAGGTGCCCCCAAAGCAAACTGCTTGCTGTGGGGGCACCCGACAGAAAGGAGTAGACAGGAGTACCCGAGACCCGAGAGGAGGAGGATCTGGGCTGCTCTGTGAAAAACCAACTGCACAGAGCAGGAAAGTATAAAATGTTATTATTTCAATGAAAAAGAAAAAAAAAAGAAATCTTTACAAATCACTTTAACTACCTCCAGCCCGCTCTATAGACAAATGATGGCGGAGCAGGGTGGCTCTTGTTCTGGGACAACGTCATATAACAGCGCCCAGTTTAGCCACGCAGCGCGGTCACAGCTCTTTACTCACAGGGGAGTAAATCTCACAGGGGAGATATGTATAGGTAATCAGGGCACTGATCACAATGCAGCCCCAAAAGTGTTCATTAATGATGTCACTCTGTGCCCATCAATGACACCACTCTGTGCCCATCAGTGACACAAGTCTGTGCCCATCAGTGAGGCCCACCAGTTCTGCCTTTCAGTGCCCATCAGTGCTGCCTTTCAGTGCCCATTAGTGCCACCTATCAGTGCCCATTAGTCCTGCCTATAGAGGCCATCAGTGCAACCTATCAGTGCTCATCAGTGCTGCATATTAGTGCCACCTATCAGTGCTGCATACTAGTGCCTCCTCATCAGTGCCACTTCATCAGAGCCCATTAGTGCCACCTCATCAGTGCCTATCAGTGCAGCCTATCAGTGTCCATCAGTGCAGCCTCATCAGTGCCCATCAGTGCATACTCATCGGTGCCCATCAGTGCAGCCTATCAGTGCCACCTATCAGTGCCGCCCCATAAGTGCCCATTAGTGCAGCCTATTAGTGCCACATATCAGTGCAGCCTCATCAGTGCCCCCTCATCAGTGCCCATCAGTGCAGCCTATCAGTGTCCATCAATGCCACTTATCAGTGCCGCAACATAAGTGCCCATCAGTGCAGCCTATTAGTGCCACATATCAGTGTAGCCTCATTAGTGCCAACTCATTAGTGCCCATCAGTACAGCCTATCAGTGCCCATCAATGCAACCTATCAATGCCTCTTACCTCAGTGAAAGAATAATATTACTTATTTGCAAAACTTTATAACAGAAACTCAGAAAAACATTTTTTTTTTCAAAATTTTCAGTGAATGAGAAAATGTATTTATTTACAAGAAAACTTTAAAAAAAAAAAATTGGGACTTTCTTTGTTTTTTTGTAGCAAAAATTAAATTAAATAATTAAATTCCACCAACAGAAAGCTCTATTAGTGGGAAGAAAATTATAACATAAATTGGGTATGGTGTTGCATGACCGCGCAATTGTCACAGCCTATTTGCCTTTATTAAATCAACCCCAATCAGTTGGATCTCCACAGAGATCCTTTACACTGGTACTAGAGGTTGGCAAAACGGCATCCTTGCGTTGGGTGCGCTCTCTAGTAGCATCAAATTCTAGTCCTGCCTGTATCTTCGCTCCCTGGGCTATATGTTGCCTTTTCTTAGGACTCATCTAGAAAACATCCATGTCATTCTGTAAATGAAATTCTCTCTCCTCGTTCAGATTATGTCCTTATTGTAAATCGCGGGAGAAATGTTACCCACTGTGAAAATACGGACCTGACATTTGTAGGAGATAATTCTCCCGACCCTTCAGCGGAACGGGAAACCTTGATATTTGAAATGAGCGGTGCTGGAGATAAGGCGTGTGTGACGCTCGGTGTAGGGGTGCCGAGCCCTCACCTGGATCATTTATTTGAGGCTGTTGCGCGCTGCTGATTGCCAGGAACCGAAAATATCGAGCTAATTGGAATATTGCCGCAGAGCCCCTTTCATGTGTTCAAATTACAGGACATTTGTGGCTGATGCATAATTAAATTCACTAATTGCAGCAGGTGTAGGAGACGGGCAACCGGCGTCTGCAGAGTTACCGCAATCTACAAAGTCTCTGCAGCCTGCTAAGATCGCATTAACATTTTCCTGCTGAACTGAGTGGGAAGTATTTTATTACTATGTATTACAAGTATTTATATATGTAAGCAGAGTGCTACAGTGTATGTATTTTATTATTTATCTCCGATCATCCACAGTAAATATACGTCATTTGACGTTAAATACCGGTTAGCTGCCATAACCCAGGTATCATTATTTACTAAGGATGCACCGATACCCCTTTTTAGCAACGAGTACAAGTACTGATACTTTTTTTTAAGTACTCACTAATACCAATTACTGATACCTATTTCCCAGCTCCCCACTGTGCCCCCCTGCACTCCTGTTCCCACTGTACCACCCTGAATGCCTGTCTTCCCCCTTCCTGCACACCTGTTCCCTACTGCCCTCCCCCACACACCTGTTCCCCACTGTCCCCCACACACCTGTTCCCCACTGCCCCCCACACTTGTTCCCTACTGTCCCACCACACACCTGTTCCCTCCACACACCTGTTCCCCACACACACCTGTTCCCCACTGCCCCCCCACACCTGTTCCCCGCTTCCCCCCCCTACACACCTGTTCTTCACTGTCCCCCACACACACCTGTTTCCCACACACACCTGTTCCCCACTGCCCCCCCACCTGTTCCTTACTGCCCCCCCCACCCACCTGGTCCCCACTACCCCCCACACACACCTGTTTCCCACTGTCCTCCGCACACACCTGTTCCCCACTGTCCCTACACACACAAGTTTCTAACTGTCTCCCCCACACACACACCTGTTCCCCACTGCCCCCCCACATACCTGTTACCCACTGCCCCCCCCACACCTGTTCCCTACTGCCCTCCCCCACACACCTGTTCCCCACTGTCCCACCACACACCTGTTCCCTCCACACACCTGTTCCCCACTGCCCCCCCACACCTGTTCCCCACTTCCCCCCCTACACACCTGTTCTTCATCGTCCCCCACACACACCTGTTCCCCACTGCCCCCCCACCTGTTCCTTACTGTCCCTTCCACCCACCTGGTCCACACTACCCCCCACACACACCTGTTTCCCACTGTCCTCCGCACACACCTGTTCCCCACTGTCCCTACACACACCTGTTTCTAACTGTCTCCCCCACACACACACCTGTTCCCCACTGCCCCCCCACATACCTGTTACCCACTGCCCCCCCCCACACCTGTTCCCTACTGCCCTCCCCCACACACTTGTTCCCCACTGTCCCACCACACACCTGTTCCCTCCACACACCTGTTTCCCACTGCCCCCCCCACACCTGTTCCCCACTCCCCCCCTACACACCTGTTCTTCACTGTCCCCCACACACACCTGTTTCCCACACACACCTGTTCCCCACTGCCCCCCCACCTGTTCCTTACTGTCCCCCCCACCCACCTGGTCCACACTACCCCCCCACACACCTGTTTCCCACTGTCCTCCGCACACACCTGTTCCCCACTGTCCCCCTACACACACCTGTTTCTAACTGTCTCCCCCACACACACCTGTTCCTCACTGTCACCCCACACACACCTGTTCCCCACTGCCCCCTCACACACACCTGTTCCTCACTGTCTCCCCCCCCACACCTGTTTCCCACTGTCCCCCCCACACCTGTTTCCCACTGTCCCCCCACTCACCTGTTCTCCACTGCCACCCCACACACCTGTTCCCCACTGCCCCTTCCACACACCTGTTCCCCACTGTCCCCCCACAAAGCTTTTCCCCATTCTCCCCCCCACACCTGTGCCCCACTCCTCACCCCCATACACCTGCTCCCCACTGCCCCCCCCACACACACCTGTTCCCCACCCCCCCCCCCACTCTAAAAAAAAAATGTATTTTGCTTTTAAAGGTAAATGAGAGATCCGAGGTATTTTTGTCCCCCAGATCTCTTAATAAGTAGGACCTGTTATGCCTATTTCTATCACAAGGGATGTTTACATTCCTTGTAATTGGAATAAAAGTGATAAAAAAATAAAATAAAGGGACAGTGTATTAATAAAAAATAAAAAACAGACTAGATGAGAGAAAAACATTTTTTAGGCGCCATATCCCTTAGTGAAGAAGCGGTCATATACGTAAGTAGTGCCTGCATATGTAAACGGTGTTCAAAACACACATGTGAGGTATCGCCGCGATCATTAGAGTGAGAGCAAATTTTAGCAGTAGACCTCCTCTGTAACTCTAAACTGGTAACCTGTTAAAATGTTTAAACTGTCGCCTATGGAGAAGTTTAAGTACCATAGTTTGTCGTCATTTCACGAGGGGGCGCAATTTTATCTATTTTTTACGCATAACATCATCTTTCACATTATACGAAAAAAAAAAATTGGGCTAACTTTAGTGTTTTTTTTTTTTTTAATTCATTAAAGTGTATTTTCCCCCCAAAAAATGTCTTTAAAAGACCGCTGTGCAAATACCACATGACATAAATATTGCAATGATCTCCGTTTTATTCTCTAGGATCTCTGCTTTACTCAAAAAGAAGGCTTAAAGGAGGCAGTAATCAACTAGGCCCTAGTTAAACCACCAGGACTCAGTTGAAACAATACTAAGAGAACAGTTAAAAAAAACTGTTATAGTAACAAGCAAATAACACCAATATACACAATATCAGACAGTAACTGAATAAATCTCTCAGAAAGCTATAAATTACTATAAAATACACTTATACTAAAGGGGAACCCTAGGCCAGCCTATAGTACCTGTATCCTAATGAGGGATGAGGTCATCTAGATACCAGTAGTGTGTCCCCTTTAAAATAAATAAAATAGCAATGTTCAGAATGTAAGGCCTTGCTATTATCTTCACCGGCAGTTGGAGCTCCAAGAATGAATGATTCCCAAGTGTAGCACAGTGTGAGACAAGCAATGCAAGATATCTGGTTCTGATTAATAATGATCCAATAACTGATCCAAATGTATGGTGTCTGTATACATAGTTCAAGAGAAACTGTAGCAATTGATAACTGGACGTTGAGCAGGTGCTCTCTCACCAATCCTGATGTTCCTCTTATAACTTCTGGAAGAACAAGCAAAGTCAACTCTCCACGCTATGAGACATTGAGATGGCCATGCTCTGCTGACTCAGTGAGTCCTGCTGACTCCAATTCGATCAGCGATGCTGCAGGGATGTCCGTGATGTAGCGAGTGTCATCCATCCCGCCTAGGCTGAGTCTGCAGACCGCTGGTTGGCGTGCAGTAGGGCGCAGTCCTCTCTCTGCGGCGGACCAATGCACACATGATGGAAGCAAGAGAGCATTGGCCTAGTCAGCAGATCCCTTTATAGTCTCTCCCACAATTCTCCCCTGGAGCGAATGGCCTGCTGGGAGGTGTAGTTTATAAAGAGTTCAGCAATGCAGTAATATCTTTCACAGAAGACTACAGTTCCCACAATGCTCTCTTCCAGTCCCAGAAATGTGATGCATGAAATCCGAGACCAACACTAGGGGAGCAAAGGGACAGTCTGAGAGAGCAGGGAATAAGTCTGCAGTGTCAGATAACTGAAGTCTGCTCCCGGCTACAAAATGTTTAGGGGTTCTAAGTAATTTTCTAGCAAAAAAATACAAATTTAACCACTTGCCAACCGCCCACCGCAGGCTGGCTCGACTGCGCAAACCAACGTAGTACTACGTCGGTCGTGGGCATGGTGCTAGAGGGCGAGCACGCGCCGGCGGCGGCATGCTCCCATCCCCACCAGGCAGCACGGGGATGCACAGGGCTGGCGACACCACCCGCGATCGTTCCCCGCTGAGAGAGAAGAACGATCAGCTATTGTAAACAAAGCTGACCGTTCTGATCTCTGAAATGATCACAGAGTGCCTGTGATCCTTCTACTGTATATAGGATCACAGGTCTCTATGGTAATTTCACAAGCCCCTCCTGCCACAGTTAGTAAACACTCCCCTAGGCTTACATTTAACCCTTTGACCACCCACTAGGTTAACCCCTTCCCATCCAGTGTCATTACAGTAACAGTGCATATTTTTAGCACTGATTACTGTAGTAATGTCACTGGTCCCCCCCAAAAATGTCAGTTAGGGGTCTGATTTGTCAGCCGCAGTCCTGCTAAAAATCGCAGATTGCCCCCATTACTAGTAAAATAAATAAATAAAAATTCAAATAAATCTTTCCCCTAGTTTGTAGACGCGATAACTTTTGTGCAAACCAATCAATATACGCTTATTGCAATTTTTTTTTTGTAGCAGAATACAAATTGGCCTAATCGGATGAAAACATTTGATTTTTTTAAAAAATTTGGGGAATGTTATATAGCAGAATGTGAAAAATATTGTTTTTTTTTTTCTCAGAATTGTCGCTCTTTTTTTTTTTTTTTTGTTTTCCCTTTTTATTTTCCCTCCTACTCTCTCTCTTTATCCAATGCACTGCCAATGTCTTTACCTCGCTAGCCCTTCCTGTATCTAATCTATCACTGTCACCCCAGACTTTAATATTTATACTTATACTATTACCATTTACACCTATTTGATTACAGATATGGAAGGACACATTTTTAATTCTATACACATATCACCCATCCCACCATACGCCGCCATGCTGGGTCTTGTCCGGTTGGACCCTTCAGCTCCTGGGTCAGACCTATCCCACTACCACCAAATAGAAGCCCATCATCTGTTTCCAGTCTAACCGATTTGTAAGTATTGGGTCCTTCTTGGATTTCCTGACTATTTTCAGTTTTTTATTTATTATACTGGTTTGTACTCCAACATTGCTGTTTTTTTTCTTAGACATGCTCCCCATGCATCCACTCTTGAAAAAGCGAGCGACAGCTCGCGAAACGCGTCGAGACCAAGATGCAGTGTACTACTATGTATATACTTCTGATAATAAGATGCACTGGGCCATGTATACAATTATGTAACCCATTATCATTGGCATTTTGTACTGTAATAATACTTATCCGTTCGGAACTCTCATGTTTTTATTATGCATGATGTTACACTTTTTATCACAATAAACTGGAATCTATTTCATATTGTTTTTTCGATCTTTAATCACTGGCCACATGTGTTCACCTCATTTAAAGTCCCAGGGATATTTCTTGTTACCTCTTTTTTTGTTTATAGCGCAAAAAATAAAAACTGCACAGGTGATCAAAAACCACCAAAAGAAAGCTCTATTTGTGAGAAAAAAAAAAAGGACATACATTTTATTTGGGTACATCATCGCATGACCGCGCAATTATCCGTTAACCACTTTACCACCGGAGGATTTTGCTGTCTTACGTCCAGGCCACTTTTTGCGATTCGGCACTGTGCGACTTTAACTGACAATTGCGCAGTCGTGCGATGCCGTACCCAAACAAAATTTACGTCCTTTTTTTCCCACAAACAGAGCTTTCTTTTGGTGGTATTTGATCACCTGTGCGATTTTTACTTTTTGCGCTATAAACAAAAAAAGAGCGTTTATTTTGAAAAAACAACAATATTTTTCACATTTTTTTATATGAAATTTCCCCCCCCCCAAAAAATTTATTTTTTTTAAATTTTTGGCCAATTTGTTCTCTGCTACCTATGTTTGGTAAAAAAAATCACAATAAGCGTATTTTGATTGGTTTGCGCAAAAGTTATTGCGTTTACTAACTAAGGGAAAGATTTCTATCATTTTTGGTGTTTTTTTTTTAACGAGTAATGGCGGCGATCTGCGTTTCTTTTTGCGGGACTGCGACATTGCGGCGGACAGATCGGACCCTTGACTGACATGTTTGACACTTTTGGGGTTACCAGTGACATTACTACAGTAATCAGTGCTATACATATGCACTGTTACTGTAAAAATGACACTGGCAGGGAAGGGGTTAATTTTATTGGAGAGGGAGGGGTTAATGTATGCCTGGTGCTTACTAACGTGTGTGGGAGGAGGTGACTGAGTGACACAGGGACAGATCGCAGGTTCAGCTATGTTTCTGTTTACACAAGCGGGCGGATCTCCAAACTCGATTCCCCGACGATCGGGGAACACAGCGGGAGCAAGCCTCCGGCGGCGCGCGCGTGCCGTCCACAAGGGGCGGAGTCCAGCGACGTAGGTCTACATCACTGGACGATAACGAGCCACATTGCTGCAGTAGCAGCAATGTGAGCGGAGTTAAAGTGGTTAAAGTAACGCAGTGCCGAATCGCAAAAAATGGCCTGGTCATTAAGGGGGCAAATCCTTCCGGTCCAGAACTGGTTAATCTTGTAAACAGAAAGTTACAGAAAAGGCTTGGTCCGCAAGTGGTTAAGGCACGCATTTTGTCGATGACTATGTTTTAAAGCAGACTTATCCGCTAATCCAAACCAATGCCCCACTTCAGCTCTCATACCTGTATACTCCTTATGGAGCAGAACAGTTTCTACATACAGTACATACATCTTTTCAGGGGATGGGGAGGGAGGCAAACTAGGCTTTCTTTTGGCAATATTGACTTGCAAACATTTTATTTTCTATGTAATATATCAAAGAAAAAGGTTGGAAAAAAGAAATATATTTTTCTGTGACCAGTCTTATTTAACCACTTCAATCCTGGGCACTTTCACCCCCTTCCTGCCCAGGACAATTTTCAGCTTTTAGCCTTATCGCACTTTGAATGACAATTGCGCGGTCATGCTACATTGTACCCATATTCAATTTTTATCATTTTTTTTTCACACAAATATAGCTTTCTTTTAGTGGTATTTATTCACCGCTGGGTTTTTAATTTCCTTCTAAACAAAAAATGAAAATTTTGAAAAAAAAAAATGTTTTTCTGAGTTTTTGTTATAAAATTTTGCAAATAAGTAATATTATTCTTTCACTGATGTACGCTGATGAGGCTGCACTAATAGGCACTGAGAGACTGCATTGATGGGCACTAATAGGCTGCAATGATGGGCATTTATGGGACGGCACTGATAGGTGGCACTGATGGGCACTGATGGGGCAGCAGGGATAAGTGGCACTGATGGGCACTGATAGGCTGCACTGATGGGCACTGATGGGGCAGCAGGGATAAGTGGCACTGATGGGCACTAATATGCTGCACTGATGGGCACTGATAGACTGCACTGATGGGGCAGCAGGGATAAGTGGCACTGATGGGCACTGATAGGCTGCACTGATGGGCACTGATAGGCGGCACTGATGGGGCAGCAGGGATAAGTGGCACTGATGGGCACTGATAGGCTGCACTGATGGGCACTGATGAGGCTGCACTGATATGCCGCACTAATAGGCTGCACTAATGGGCACTTATAAATATGCACTGTTACTGTAATAATGACACTGGCAGGGAAGGGGTTAACCCTATGGGTGATCAATGGGTTAAATGTGAGCCTAGGGGAGTGATACTAACTGTGAGGGGCGTGGCTTGTGAAATGACCATAGAAACCTGTGATTCTATATAGAAGGATCACAGGCGCTCTATGACCATTCCAGGGAGAAGAACGGTGAGATGTGTTTACAACAGCTGACCGTTCTTCTCTCTCAGCGAGGAGCGATCGCGTGTGTCAGGCGGCAATCGGAGCCACCTGACCCGTGCATCGGAGTCCTCGCTGCTGAGTGGGGGTGGGAGCGAGCCGCCGGCGGCGCACGCTCGCCCCCTAGCTTCCCGCGTGCGACTGAGGTAGGTCTATGTTGGTTTGCGCAGGAGAGCCACCCTGCCGCAGTAAAAAGGTGGCAGGTGGTCGGGAAGTAGTTGACCTATTCCCTATCCAAAACGATCAATAATTGGTTTAGCAATAGAGATACAGTAAAATAAAGGTGCAAAGGGGGTTGAAACGGCGCTACCTATAAGTGATCAAGTGTTGGGGTGAGTATACCTGCAAACTTCATAAATTAAAACCCATAAAAGAGGGGAGTGACACCAATGAAATATAATAAATATAATAAAATATAATAAAACTGATAATCAAGACAAGGTGCAAAACACGTATCGATTTCACATAAAGGAGAGAGAGGGGAGCCCCATGAAGCAGTATATAGTAATTCGTGGTAGGAAAGAATAGTAGTGACTCACGGTGAAGCTGCCTCGGATCAGTATAGAGCAATCGCCGGGAAGCTTCCGCGTTCCACGGCTGGAAAGTCCGAAACCGGAAGTGACGTTATGACGCAATGAACTCCGCCCTACGCGTTTCGTCAGAGGACGTCTGCTGGAGCTTTGGATTTGCTTTATTGCTTTAAATTTGAAATTCTGGTTTTGCAAGAAGCACGTGGTAAGTGAACACAATTGTGGAAGAAATAAAATCTATAATCGAAATTATGAGATATTTGTAGGGGGGGGGGTGCGCAATTTCCCATCTCCTCCTTGCACACAGGGTGACCTTGCCTTGGTGCTCCTTCACCTTTCACTGTCCTGTCATTGACATGTTGTGAATGGATTGAATGCTCCTGGCCCTCACACTAAGGCCATCTAGTGGCTAAATAGATTTACTGTGGGAGGCAGCTCTAGATTAAAGGTGAATAGTGCAGCAAAAGACAGTTTATTGTATGTTTCATTTATTTTTTTTCTTTGGATTTGCTTTAAATTTTAAATTCTGTCTTTGCAAGAAGCTTGTGGTAAGTGAACACTATTGTGGAAGAAATAAAATCTATAATCTAAATGATGAGATTTTTGTAGGGGGGGGGGGGGGTGTGCGCAATTTTCCATCTCCTCCTTGCACACAGGGTGACCTTGCCTTGGTGCTCCTTCACCTTTCACTGTCCTGTCATTGACGTGTTGTGAATGGATTGAATGTTGCTGGCCCTCACACTAAGGCCATCTAGTGGCTAAATAGGGTTACTGTGGGAGGCAGCTCTAGATTAAAGGTGAATAGTGCAGCAAAAGACAGTTTATTGTATGTTTCATTGATTTTTTTCTTTGGATTTGCTTTAAATTTTAAATTCTGTCTTTGCAAGAAGCTTGTGGTGAGTGAACACTATTGTGGAAGAAATAAAATCTATAATCTAAATGATGAGATTTTTGTAGGGGGGGGGGGGGGTGTGCGCAATTTTCCATCTCCTCCTTGCACACAGGGTGACCTTGCCTTGGTGCTCCTTCACCTTTCACTGTCCTGTCATTGACGTGTTGTGAATGGATTGAATGTTGCTGGCCCTCACACTAAGGCCATCTAGTGGCTAAATAGGGTTACTGTGGGAGGCAGCTCTAGATTAAAGGTGAATAGTGCAGCAAAAGACAGTTTATTGTATGTTTCATTGATTTTTTTCTTTGGATTTGCTTTAAATTTTAAATTCTGTCTTTGCAAGAAGCTTGTGGTGAGTGAACACTATTGTGGAAGAAATAAAATCTATAATCTAAATTTCGAGATTTGTGTGTGTGTGGGGGGGGGGGGGCGCAATTTCCCATCTCCTCCTTGCACACAGGGTGACCTTGCCTTGGGGCTCCTTCACCTTTCACTGTCCTGTCATTGACATGATGTGAATGGATTGAATGTTGTTGGCCCTCACACTAAGGCCATCTAGTGGCTAAATAAGGTTACTGTGGGAGACGGCTCTAGATTGAAAGTGAACATTGCAATTTCCCATCTCCTCCTTGCACACAGGGTGACCTTGCCTTGGTGCTCCTTCACCTTTCACTGTCCTGTCATTGACATGCTGTGAATGGATTGAATGTTGCTGGCCCTCACACTAAGGCCATCTAGTGGCTAAATAGGGTTACCGTGGGAGGCAGCTCTAGATTAAAGGTGAATAGTGCAGCAAAAGACAGTTTATTGTATGTTTCATTGATTTTTTTCTTTGGATTTGCTTTAAATTTTAAATTCTGTCTTTGAAAGAAGCTCGTGGTGAGTGAACACTATTGTGGAAGAAATAAAATCTATAATCTAAATGATTAGATTTTTGTAGGGGGGGGGGGGGTGCGCAATTTTCCATCTCCTCCTTGCACACAGGGTGACCTTGCCTTGGTGCTCCTTCACCTTTCACTGTCCTGTCATTGACGTGTTGTGAATGGATTGAATGCTCCTGGCCCTCACACTAAGGCCATCTAGTGGCTAAATAGAGTTACTGTAGGAGACGGCTCTAGATTAAAGGTGAATATTGCAATTTCCCATCTCCTCCTTGCACACAGGGTGACCTTGCCTTGGTGCTCCTTCACCTTTCACTGTCCTGTCATTGACATGTTGTGAATGGATTGAATGTTGCTGGCCCTCTGACTATGGCCATCTAGTGGCTAAATAGGGTTACTGTGGGAGACTGCTCTAGACTGAAGGTGAACATTGCAGTATAAGGCAGTTTTTTATTTTTTTATTGTATGTTTTCATTGATTTTTTTTTTCTTTGGCTGGAGTTGACAATTTAATCTGATAATAAAGTATGTACAGCAAATAAAGGCTTCATGTTTGACCGACCTCCAATTTTCTCCATGTCATTCCTCAGCTCATTTTATTCCCGCGCTCCCTCAATGTTACGACTTCCTCTCTCTCTCTTCCGAGCGGTCGATAATGAAAACCTTTCCAAAGTCGTCTTCCAGCCTTTTTTTCTTAAACATACAAAAAAATGCGATGTTGTGGATTTAAATAATGACCCCGCTGTTACTCTTTTCTTTTCACGCTTGAAAAGAGTTTTGTAAATTGTGAAGTAAGCATCATTTTGGTTGTGGATTTACACCCACACACTCTAATGAATATCTTCCCCGCCGCTTCTACTCATCACTGCGCTGATAGGTGAAATGGCCTTGTATTTTCCTCCTCTCCTAAGCCTTTCGTCAATGTTCTTTGAGTGTCTGCGGGGGGCACACTGACCGCATACAAGGCTTTTCATTTCTGTTTTCAGCCGGAGACATTAAAAAAAAAAAAAATCTTATAATTTAGATTATAGATTTTATTTCTTCCACAATAGTGTTTACTTACCACGAGCTTCTTGCAAAGCCAGAATTTAAAATTTAAAGCAATAAAGCAAATCCATTTCATTTTTCAAAAGTGTATCTAAAGATTCAGATTTCTTTCTTTTGGAGTAGTGAGGGGGTTAGAACCACCGGTGGATTTAACAGTTCTCTGTGTTTCCATTTGTTAGGGGCTAAAATGATCGGGAAAAAAATAAATACATTTGGAGTTGTCTCCAGAGCAGGATTTAAACCCCCTTCCTGGCCAGCGCTGTCACTCTTTGAATGACAATTGCGCGGTCATGCTACACTGTACCCATATGACATTTTTATCATTTTTCTCACACAAATAGAGCTTTCTTTTGGTGGTATTTAATCACTGCGGGGTTTTTATTTTTTGCTAAGATTTTGAAAAGAAAAAAACTGTTTTCATAGTTTGTTATAAAATTTAGCAAACAGGTAATTTTTCACCTTCCCTAATGTGTTCTGATGAGGCTGCACTGATAAGTGGCACTCATAATGCTGCACTGATGGGCACTGATAAGGCAGCACTGATGGGCACTGATGAGGTGGCACTGATTGACCACTTGCCGAACGCCGCACGACTATTTACTGCGGCAGTCTGGCTCTCCTGGGCAAACCGACATAGGGCTACATAGCTCGCCCAGGGGCCTCTAGGGGGCGAGCCGCGCCGCCGGAGGCGCGCTCCCGCCCCCGCTCGTTCCGTGACATCCCCCCGCGAGTGACTGGCGGCTCTGATGTCCGCCGGCCACTCGCAAACTCCCGCTGGAGAGGGAGAAAGGCAGGCGGCTGATGTAAACACAGCCGCCTGTCATTCTCCCTGGTGTAACTGTAGAGACTGTACGATCCTGCTATGTAGGATGGTATGTCTCTGTGGTTACATCAATAGCCACGCCCCCCCACATTTAGAAGCACGCCCCTAGGGATACATTTAACCCACTGATCACTAATAAAGTTAACCCCTTCCCTGCCAGTGTTATTTTTACACTAAAAGTGCATATTTATAGCACTGATTACTGCAGTAATGTCACTGGTACCCCCAAAAGTGTCAAAAATGTCAGTCAAGGGTCCGATCTGTCCGCCGCAATGTCGCAGTCCCGCAAAAAAATCGCAGATCGCCGCCATTACTAGTTTAAAAAAAAAACAATAAAAATTACATAAATCTTTCCCATAGTTAGTAAACGCAATAACTTTTGAGCAAACCAATCAAAATACGCTTATTGCGATTTTTTTCACCAAAAAATATGTAGCAGAAAACAAATTGGCCTAAAATGTTAAAAAATTTAGATTTTTACATTTTTTTTGAGGAATTTCATATAAAAAATGTGAAAAATATTGTTATTTTTTCAAAATTGTCGCTCTTTTTTTTTTATAGCGCAAAAAGTAAAAATCGCACAGGTGGCGATTATGGGCACTGATAGATGGCACTAAAGGGCACTAATAGGCACTGGTAGGGGACACTGATAGGTGGCACTGATGGGCACTGATGAGGCGGCACTGGTGGGCACTTATTAGGAGGCACTGATCAGGCTGCACTGGTAGGTGGCACTAATGGGCACTGATAGGTGGCACTGATTGGCACTGATAGATGGCACTAAAGGGCACTGATAGGAACTGGTAGGTGACATTGCTAGGCAGCACTGATAGGTGGCATTGATGATGAGGCACTGACAGGCACTGATTGGCAGCACTGATGGAGGACCATAAGTGTACACACAGCACAACAGATTATCAAGCCTAAAATTCTGCAAAAAAAAAAATTACAGTTTTAGGGCACACAATTGCAAAATATTACCCAGTTTTTTTTTGCTAGAATATAAAAGATAAGGCTGCGGTGAGTAAATAGATGCCCAACATGTCAAGCCTTAACCACTTAAGCCCCAGCCCTATTTCGGACACTTTTTGTTTACAAGTTAAAAACCACAATTTTTTCCTAGAAAACTACTTAGAACCCCCAAACATTATATATATATATATATATATATATATATATATATATATATATATATATATATATATATATATATTTTTTTAGCAAAGACTCTGGAGAATAAAATGTCGGTCTTTACAATATTTTTTGTCACGCTGTATTTCACTGCATTTAGAAAATACTAAACAGTAAAGTTAGCCTATTTTTTTTGTATATTGTGAAAGATGATGTCACGCCGAGTAAATAGATACCCAACATGTTCCGGTTTAAAATTGCGCCCCTCCGTGGGATGGCGACAAACTACGGTCAATAAAGATCTCAATAGGCGACGCTTTAAATTTTTTTAACGGTTACCAGTTTAGAGTTAGAGTGTAGCTCTTTTTTTTTAATTGCCCACACTCTGGCGATCGCGGCGATACCTCACATGTGTGGTTTGAACAGCGATTTCATTCGCGGCTCGACTTCCGTACACGTTTTTTTTTTGCGCGCGAGCTAACGGTGACGGGGGCTGCTTAAAAATTTTTTTTTTCATATTTATTTTATTTTTTATTTTTAACTTTATTACAAGTTTAAAAAAAAATAAATAAAAATCTGATCACTTTTATTGCTGTCACAAGCAATGTAAACATCCCTTGTGACACCAATATGCAGTGACAGGTACTCTTTATGGAGGGATCGAGGGTCTAAAAGACCCTAGACCCCTCCACTACACTTCCATGTATGCAAAATGCTGAAAACTGCGTTTTTGCATACAGCCGTTTTTTAAATTTGCCGCCTTTTGCAGCACAGTAACCCGGAAGTGACGTCATGGACGCCGCCTCTGGGTTACGTCATCGGAGACCCGATCGAAGCCGTTTCCGGCATTGATCGGGACTCCATCCAGACGGCGGATGTGCCGGCTGGGTGCTCGGGGCTCCCGTCCCACCGCCACGGAAGGCGGCGGGAGGGGGCGGGTAACGATCGAGCGGCTCCCGAGCCGCATCGTTCATTACCGACGGAAAGCCGACCGTCGGCTGTAAACCACGGTACCGGGATGATGTCTCTAGCTAGAGGCATCATCCCGGTATACTACCGCAAAGTTTGCCGACGTAGATCTACGTCACTTTGCGGTAAGTGGTTAAAATGATGTGTGGGTGACTGTTGGAAGGAATATTTCTTGTTCTCATATCAGGTGTTTCTGGATTGAAACCTGATTACACCTGGCCTGGAATGCCAGCAGAGCAAGGTTACCCAGCAGGGTGTTCGCGAAAAGGAGTCATAAATCGGAACTCATATCCTCACAGCATGTTCTCGCATAGGCCTCCTGTTGTGAGGTATGGTGGGTAGAGGAGCCTCAGATAAGACCTCCTGGGGAGGTTCTACCAACATCAAAGGCCAGCTGTTACTGAAAGATGACCCGGGTCAAAAACAGTGATTCTTGGATGGATGGTGGCCCTAGTGGGGACTATAACATACTTCCTGGAAAGATGAGATACTTCCTGTTGATTAGGAAGGGTGGCCCCTTATGAACTGTCATTGGACAAGCAGGCAGTGGGTGTCTGAGTGAACTATAAAAGCAATCGCCAGCTAGAATTCTGTCTCTTTTGCCACTCTTTTGCGCTTGAGCCCAGCTGAACGACACCGAATTCCGAGGACAACCATATGTAAAGTATTATCTGTGCTTGTTTTGTCTTATATGCTCTGTAGTATCATTTTAGTCCCAGTTCACACTTCTGCGATGCGGAAACGCTGCGAATATACAGCATGTTCCCGCACCCCTGGCAGTTCACACTGCCATATGCAATACGCTGGGGTGTCAAAAGTTAACGACACCCCCTGATCAGATCGCATATCGCAATGCGATCTGCAAGTTCACACAGAATCGGAATCGCACTAGTGTGAACCGTGAACCACCATGCAATCCGATTCTGTTGCGGACCCAAAAAAAGGGTCCTGTGCGTGTTGGGTGCGATTGCGGTGCAAATTCAGCCATACAAACTGTATGGCTGATTTTGCACCGCACAGACATCGCATGTAGTTTTAGGAGCAGTGCACTCCGAATTACATGCGATCTCTGTGATCGCACAAAATGTGAACCGGCACTCCTTGCTTGTTTAACCACTTAAGCCCCAGAGGATTTGGCTGCTCAAAGACCAGGCCCTATTTTGCGATTCGGCACTGCGTGACTGTAACGGACAATTGCGTGGTCGTGCGACGCTGCACCCAAATGAAATTGACGTCTTTTTGTTCCCACAAACAGAGCTTTCTTTTGGTGGTATTTGATCTCCTGTGCGATTTTAACTTTTTGCGCAAAAAAATAGCGACAATTTAAAAAAAATAATAATATTTTTCACATTTTTTATATGAAATTCTCAAAAAAAAAAATGTAAAAATCAAAATTTTTTAACATTTTAGGCCAATTTGTTTTCTGCTACATATTTTTAGTAAAAAAAAAAAATCGCAATAAGCGTATTTTGATTGATTTGCACAAAAGTAATCGCGTTTACTAACTACGGGAAAGATTTATGTCATTTTTATTGTTTTTTTTTTTTTCTAACTAGTAATGGCGGCAATCTGCGATTTTTTTTTTTGCGGGACTGCGACATTGTGGTGGACAGAGCGGACCCCTGACTGACATTTTTTGACACTTTTGGGAGTACCAGTGACATTACTACAGTAATCAGTGCTATAAATATGCACTGTTACTGTAAAAATGACACTGACAGGAAAGGGGTTAACTTTATTGGTGATCAGTGGGTTAAATGTGTCCCTAGGGGCGTGATTCTAACTGTCAGGGGGCGTGGCTTGTTAGAACATCTTAGAAACATACGATCCAACATAGCAGGATCGCATATCCTCTGTGAGGATCTATGGGAGAATGACAGACGGCTGTGTTAACATCAGCCGCCTGCCTTTCTCCCTCTCCTGAGTGAGATGGCGAGTGGCCGGCGGACATCGGAGCCGCTGGTCACACGCGCGGGGATGTCAGTGAACGAGCGGGGGGCGGGAGCGCGCCTCCGATGGTGCGCGCCCACCCCCTACAGGCTCCTGGGCGAGCGACGTAGTACTACGTCGGTTTGCCCAGGAGCGGCTGACTGCCGCAGTAAATATACTGTAGGCGGTCGGCAAGTGGTTAAGCAGTGTGTTTGTTTATTTATTTTATTTTTTCCAAACTTGTTTATTTTTATATCTAGCATTGTTATTGTACCCTCCATTAACCTTATTAGAGATTTCATAGACTATTATAGGAATAGACAAGAGAAAACATATTTATAATAAATAGGGGAGGTACAAAACCATCCCACACATTTATTTCAGTGGCGAAAAATTTCATTAAAAAAAATAAAACAAATAGAAAAATAATGCAGCATATACAATCACTACACATATTGTTATTAATATTATTAAAAATGTTCTTTCTTTTTCAGTCTGCAGTCACTGTAATTTTCTGCTGATGTACAGAATGCCCCCAGAAATGTAACTTTCTGCTTGCGTGATTGGCTCACTGATTTTCAGCACTAAGATAATAGTAAGATTTTAGACACCCCCAGGAATTTTAGTTTTAGTGAGATGCTCCCCAAAGGTTAAATATTTTTATAGTGTAGCGCTACCCCTGTAGGAGCCGCTAGATGGGATGGGTCCTGTCTTTTGCCTCAACCTCTTAAAGCGGAGTTCTGGCCACAAAATCGACATAATCGATTTTGGGCCATCCGCTTGCTTTTGGTCACCTGAAAAAGAAATGGATAGTTAAGATTTTTTTTTTGTTTACTTACCTTGTTATTGAAAAATATACTCACCTTTCTTCCACTTCCTCCCCCCGCGCCGTCACTTCCTCTTTGCATTGATTCCTGGGAGCTGAACGTCATCGCTCCCAGGAATCAATGCGCTGCTCGTCACTTCCTGTCGCGGCGCCTCATTCCCTGCTAAAACGCTTCTGGGCATGCCCAGAAGCTGTGCAGCGATGACGCGCCCGCACCGGAAGTGACGAGCGGGGCCGGTGCAGGCGCATTCTGGGAGGAGAGGACACGGAAGTGGACGCAGAAGAGGACGCGCTGGCTTCAGCTGCCCACATCCGATATGGCAGCGCTGGAGAAGAAATTTTCAAGGTAAGTATTTCTTCTAAAAGGTAAGTGCGACCCGGGACAGTACAGAGGCTATCCATTGTGGAATGTCCCAGGGGTATTTTTAGATAAATTTCACCCCCGTGGCCGGAACTCCGCTTGAAAGAGCTTCAGCCCCTCTGACACACCAGGTGGAGTGTTGTAAGGAAAGGCCTTCTGTGCACAGGCTAAAACCTATTCCCTTTCGTGTTCGCAAGAATTGGGCACTGGCTAATGCATATGCGCATACTCCCGCGCGCACACAAGTCATCACGAGTCGGCGCTTGAGTGTAGCTGTGACAGATGCTGGCACCAAACAGTCTATATAAGTGCTCAGGATCAGTGCTGCTTTGTCTTCAGCCTCCTGTGACTCTGTGAATCTGCTTCCAGTTGCTGACTCAGGATGTCTTGACCATTCTATGAACTCCACCTGCATCGACCTCTGCTTCTCCCCTGACTTCCGCTTCTGTCTGCTCCATTGGCTCCCGCTTTACTGATCGGTTCTAGACCTGGCTTGTTTCCTTAGCCTGCTACTACCTGTGCCCTGTACCTGATCCATCCCGTCTGTGTATAACCCGACCTGCCTGACTCTGCTACTTTGTCTTCTGTCATCCGTACCAGCTGCTGCCTGCTCGCCAAAGCCATCTGACCAATTCTCCTGCTCAGTGTGGACATCTACCCTGCTGGTAGCAAAACTTACAGGGACTCGTGCCACTCTGTACTTTTGCGCCTCCTGTCTACACTATTAGGGGCCCCTGAGTCAGAGGTGGAAGAGAGGCCTTCCTCATCATATCAGGCTCTGCTACCAAGTACGTGATAAGTGTACAAAGCATGCAATGTCACAGAAGATCACTTAAAATAATACTTAAAACCCAATAGTAGTACTATATTAACCACTTCAGCTCTGAAAGGTTTTACCCCCTTAATTACCAGGCCATTTTTTGCGATTCGGCACTGTGTTACCTTAACAAAAAATGGCGTGGTCATACGACGCTGTACCCAAATACAATTGATGTCCTTTTTTTCCCCACAAATAGAACTTTCTTTTGGTGGTATTTGATCACCTCTGCGGTTTTTAGATTTTGCGCTATAAACAAAAAAAAGAACGACAATTTTGAAAAAAAAAAAACAATATTTTTTACTTTCTGCTATAAAACATTCCCAATAAAAAAATGTAAAAAAATCCATTTTTTTTTTATCAGCTTAGGCCAATTTGTATTCTGCTACATATTTTTGGCGAAAAAAAAAAAATCCCAAAAAGCGTATTTTAATTGGTTTGCGCAAAAGTTATAGCGTTTACAAACTACGGGATAGATTTTTGGACTTTTTATTTATTTATTCTTTTTATTAGTAATGGCGACGATCATCGATTTTTTTTTAGCGGGACTGCGACATTGCAGCGGACAGATTGAACCCCTAACTGACATTTTTGACACTTCCTGGGGACCAGTGACATCACTACAGTAATCAGTGCTAAATAATATGCACTGTTACTGTAATAATGACACTGGCAAGGAAGGGGTTTACACTCTGGGGGTGATCAAAGGGGTTAATGTATGCCTAACTGTGCTTGCTGACTGTAGGGTGGGGCGGGGGGAGGGCTCTGTGACAGGCACAGAGAGATGGGGGTTGTAGCTTTGCTGAAATTCCTGATCTCTCTCTGCCTGTGTGACAGAAGGCCTTTGCTTACATAAGCAGGCTGGTCTCCTGTCAGTTTCATTTAACATTGCGGGAGGCTGGCGGCGATCGCTGCTGCTCCTCCCGCGGGCTGCCTCCTGCTGTGTCTGAGACCACTTGCACACAATCACATAGATCTACATGATTTTGCGCAGCCGAGCCGTTCTGCCGCAGTATATCTGTGTGGGGCAGTCGGTAAGTGGTTAAATAAACAGGCTCTGAACCAGTTAGGAAAGGCAAACTTAACACTTTGTCACCCAATATGGTTGGTAATGAAGCATAGAAATGGATTAACAATGGTAATGACACAATTTAGCATACAAGGTGATTAGTAATAAGGACGAGGCATATAATGACACTTGGCGTCCAAAGCAGCATAAACAGTAGCAAGACCACATAAAGTGCAGCAGTGGGCAGTAGTAAAGCTTGATTTACTGAGCACAGGAACTACTACTGTATATTGCCAAAGTGCCTTAAAGAAGTTGTAAACTGCTGGTGCTTGAAAAAAAAAATGGCTGACATCTTCCCCCGGCCTTCCTTCTGGGTTTGCGGCCTCCGGCTACAAGGCATGCTGGGTAACTATATTTATATCTTTTAAGCACATGGCCTCTGGGTCTTCCTCCAGAGAGAGAGGTCAAGGAGGGGAGGGGGCTGCTGCCCCTCCTCCGCGCAGGTTGCCCTGCGGCCTCAGGTGGGTGGCCTGAGGGCCTGAAATACTGTAGCTGCAACCCATTGTTTCTTGGGAAAGCTGATTAGGGGAGAACTTCCATAGATCCTGTCTGGTACTGCTGAGGAAGGCTGTTATTGGTGCCTTGTGAGTACAGACCCCCACAGGGGATCCCTGGGACTTGGGCTGCTAGATACCCGTCTGGGTTCTAGAAGTCAGCTGCTGGGTGCAAGCTAAAGGGGATACTGGCTAGTGTCTTGAAGAGAAAAAGTTCACTGAGTTCCTTCAGCTATAAAGGGACTACTTCAATTCAGGCGCTGTAGGGTCCTACTGGTAATCTGTTACACAGTTCTATTGAGAGAGTTATCCTCACCTGTGAATAGTTAATTTTGAGTATCCTACTAATTCCCTTCTCCTAGCCAAGTTCTCAAAATGAATCATAAAAACAAATCTTATAGACTGGTCATTGGAGATAATGAGTGGAAGAGTGTGTGCACCAGGCTGTGTGAAAATACCCTGTGACTGGCAGTGGATCAATGAGTGGGAGGCTCAGGGACCAATATTCAAGCCTCTCCTGCATCAGCTCTCAGAAGAACCATGGGTTGCAGCTACATTTTTTCAGGCCCTCAGGTCGCCCACCTGAGGCCGCATGGCAGCCTGCGCTGAGGAGGGGCAGCAACCCCCTCCCCTCCTGGACCTCTCTTTCTAGAGGAAGACCCAGAGCACATGTGCTTATAAGATATAAATATAGTTACCCAGCATGCCTTGGGGCACAACCCCTGCTGATTGGCCATGGCTGCATATACATCCATGGTCTCATCTGCAAGGTATCCTCCCATTGGCCAGTACATCCAGTAGCTACCAGACCAGTGTGAAACTTTCAAGACAGCATGAGCAGCACCAGAACACACTGAGCAGACTCTAATAATCAGTCACAGCTCTCTGTAAAGCTGGATACACACTATCCAACTTTTGTGGTTAGATTTCCTTCAGATTTACCTTTTCTATGTAGTACAAGGGCCTGCCAGATTGCATACAAATTGAAAGTGTTTAGGTTTGACCTCATATTATATGGTTTTGGTAAGTCTGAAGGAAAAAGTCTTCAGAAAATCTTATAGTGTGTATGGCCCATTAAGCAGACAGCATAAACATTTGCCTAGCTGTCTCCCTGTTAAGCAGAGAAACCAAAAACTATATACACTCACTCTAGCACCTACCTAGGAGGGTGCTACAGAAGTAGAGGATGCTCTGGTCTTCCTGCGGCAATAGTGCAGATGCAATCGCTGCATTGCCTCAGGTGTCTCCTCTGGTCTGGCCTCTCAGCAGTCTGGCCAGTATGCAGAATATGTGCTCTCATCGGTCCTCTCAGAGCCAAGAGAAAGAACCTAGCTGGATAGTCTCATAAAGCAGCTCCACTGTTCCTCCTCTCTCCACTGTCTCTTGATATATATAGAGCAAAAGGTCCAAAGCTCCACATAATGGCTTACTTTCTGGACTTCAAATTCTATGATCCTCAACGATCTGCAAAGGAATCCATAGGCTTTTCTGTCTAAGAGGTGTGTTTAAAAAGTTCGGTGAATGGTCTGATATCTCAATGGCAGCATGGGCCAGATGTGCCCGCATGCACATGGCTATCCAGAGACACGTCGAGAAGCGCAGCCTAGCATGGAGTACACATGACCGTCAGGGTAAACCTGCTGCGAGCAGTCCAACATAGTCAGTGTGACAGGTAAGGTCACAGTGCAATAGGGCAACGAGTGAACATTACTGTAAGTTCTGCTACAAATCAGGGAAAACAGCGATGGAGACACATGAAATGTTGGTGCAAGTGTACGGGACAGAAGCCATGAGCAGAAAATGTGTTTACAACTGGTTGAAACGCTTTTGCAACGGGAAGGAAACGACTGAGGCTGAGCCACGTTCGGGTCTGGGGTCAACAAGCAGAGCCCCAGACATGAGCAACTGAATATACGATTGATGGTGGAGAAATTGGGCATTAGCAACGGCACGGTACTCACAATCGCCCGTGAAGATTTGGGTAAGCAGGAAGGTCTGTTCCCTGTTTGTGCAGTACAAGCTGACAGATGAACAGAAAGCAAAATGGATGGAAACCTCTGGAGATTTCATTACCATGTGTGACCAGGATCCATTCTTTCTGCCAACCATAGTCACAGGGGATGAGACCTGGTGCTACCATTTCGATCCGGAATCCAAGCGGCAATCGATGGAATGGCGTTCATCGTCTTCTCCATGACCCACAAATTCCCCCGCCTGAAGAGTGTTTTACAAGGCGCATGTTTTTGCGGACATGGCCTCTGTTTTGTTTGTTTTCTGATACCATTCACCAAACTTTAGACACACCTCTTATAGTTCTACCTCTTCTGTCTGGAAGAGATAGTGCAACACAACAACCAGCATAACAGGAGAAAGTAAACTGATTGAAAAGAGGGAAATGTCTCCTTCTCCATGCTTCTGTAGTCCAGCACCTGGCAACATAAGGGATGTAGACACTACAGCTTCTCTCATCAGAGCACTGAGAGTGCTTCAGGTGTTTATAATGAACCAGACCCTCCCAGAGGGGGTTTTGTTTTTTTTCAACAAAAGTGGAGCTACTCTTTAACACATTGCATGCTAATGTGCATGCGCTAACGCACTGCAATGGTATGCGGGAGGGCTAGCGGAATGCCGTACATAGTTTCCTGAAAACATCACAGCACCCTTCCTCGGTATTCCTCTCAAGTGCCCTCAGTCCTGATGGAAGCAGTGGGCTGGCTTTTGGAGGAGTTATGTAAATATCATAAATATCTTGATTGGTGAATGTCAGGCTGGTGGAGATGAGTTTTTCAGGGGTTGGGCTTGGCCCCTTAGTTCCAGTGAAGGGAACACTTAAGGTGTTAGCATACCAAGACATTTTGGACAATTTCATGCTCCCAACTTTGTGGGAACAGTTTGGGGATGGCCTCTTCTTGTTCGAACATGACTGCACACCAGTGCACAAAGCAAGGTCAATAAAGACATAGATGAGCGAGTTTGGGGTGGAGGAACTTGAGTGGCTTGCACAGAGTCCTGCCTCAACTTAATAGAACACCTTTGGGATGAATTAGAGGGCAGACTGCAAGCCAGGCATTCTCATCCAACCATTCTGACCTCACAAATGAGCTTCTGGAAGAATGGGTAAACATTCCCATAGACACACTCCTAAACCTTGTGGACAGCCTTCCCAGAAGAGTTGAAGCTGTTAAAGCTGGGAAGGGTGGGCCAACTCAATATTGAACCCCAATGGACTAAGACTGGGATGACATTAAAGTTCATGTGCCTGTAAAGGCAGGTGTCCCAATACTTTTTACAATATAGTGTATCTGCTACTGTCTGCCCTCCATGAAATATTTCTTCTCCCACCCCCAGCTTATATGAGGTTTCTTCCTGGTTGTGAAATATGGTAGCTAAACCACTAAGCAGGAGCTAAATGTTTTCTGCTGGACTTATCATATAGATAAAACAAACATATTTCAACTCTATATTTCCCAAACCAAAAAGGACCAAATAAGAAAAGTTAATTATTAGGGTTTACATACCCTTAAAATTGTGGACACGTGACAGAGTGGTTCCCAATTCTTTTTTATTTCTGATCTATGGTGTAGGAGGGTCCGTCTTTCAGTGCCAACATCACTTCCTACTACAAAAAACCCACAATTTTAGATTAAAAAACAGGTTACAAAAGAGTGCTTTAAAGGAAAGCTGAGAATTTTCAGGTGCCAAATAACTTAGGTCACAACATATTTAAAAAAATCTATCAATTTATTCATATGCAGTATATTAAAAAACACATAAAGAGATTAGAAGAATGTTAAAAAACATTAGATCATATTATATTCGACATCCACATTGTTAAATTGGTTACAATTGCTTGTCATTGTGCAGCAATCCCGACATGTTTCGCCATTTAAACAGCTTCTTCAGGAGATATGTGCTATCACACCTGGACCGATAAATCAAATGCATAAATAAATATGTATACATGTAAATGCGAAATATGACATGGTTATATCAAATAGATGATACATTATTCCTCTATAATATGGATGTTTTTGCAACATCAAACATAGAACATCTTAATAGTATACCAAACTAGGCAGAAAGGTTGATAAAGGGCATCTTACCAATTTCAAAATTCTTACCAATTTCAAAATTTGTACTACAAACACTGATCCAAAATAAGATATTTTCCAGACGGACGAGCTGAGTAGACATGTGCGTTTCATTTAATTCCGATTTCAAATTTGGACAAGCTTTTCGTTATTCAGAAATTCCATTGTATCCAAATTTCTGAATTACAATAGTAACAAATTTAAACAAATCCAAAATACAGAAGCAAAATGTTAGACAAATTTCAAATTCAAATGGTTTTGGAATCGAATTTGAATTTCTGAAGAGAATAAAATAGACTATAAAATAAAGGAATATAATAGAATATGATAGAATAGAAAATAATAGAATATAAAATAAAAGAGTAGAATATAATAGAGTCAAACAGAACAGAATACAAAATAAAAGAATAGAAAAAAATAGAATAGAAAATAAAGGGATAGAATAGAATATAATAGAATAGAAAAGAGTAGAATATAACATAAAATAATAGAATATAATAAGCAAAGGGAGTGGATCTGCCACTGAATGTTCTTGATAGAGTGTCTAGCTAATCTCCATCCATAATTAACTTTGGCAATAAAAATACTATTTATAACGGTACTGCACCATTGGAGCATTTTTTATTCTCCCCTGTATTTGGACTCTGAGTATTGGTTTTCCAATCATAGGAGTTGAGGATCATAGTGAGCCAGCAGTTACCTGAGGCTTTGTGAAGCCACAAGCTCGGAAGGTCTTGTTGCCGTACGGCAGTCAGGACCCACCAAATCCGGTGAGTTTGCACCCCTTATTTAAGAAGTTGCCGTTTTCACCAGCAATCTGAACTATTGGAGTCATTCAATTAGCACATTTCTGCACAAGAACACTTTTGTTTGGACTTTCACTGCACGGATTTCTGATTACCTTTTGCAATAACCTATTTACAGTATTGCACTTTTTTGTTATCACTTCAGCTAATCATAGTGTTGCACTTTTACTTTTTTAGTTAATTTCTGTTACTCATATTCCTATATATAGTGTTGCACCTATATATTTTGTTATTACATTGTTTATTTTTTGTGTTACACATATTTATTTATCATTTCCTTATTTGCACACTTATTATTTATTGAGCTAATTTGTTCATTTAGCATTTTTACACCTGCCATCACTTTTAGGGAATAGCAATATTCCCCCACATTACATACCCACTATACAGGTGTGTGAACAAGAAATTGCTCACCCTTGTTAGTATAATTAGCAAGCGCTATATTAACCCCTTAGGGGGCACACTCTCTATTTATAATTTTAAAACTATAGCAGCTGCTTTATAACGTTTATCACTTTTACACCATATAATATATTATTTATTTATTATCACTATTTATCCTACACTTTCCAGAGGCGCGAGGATATATACCCCTTAGTATATATTTCATCCCACACAATTATATATAATGTAAAAAACAAAACCCTATATAAACCCAGTTAAAGGGAGACCTATGGAGAGCTGACACAATATCGAATATCTGATTAATCAATTGTAATCTATAACATGATATGTCTAAATATTATTAGAAGATATTAATACATACAATGGATCATTTAAATAAGAATAAATACATGGATGGCATAACCAAAATCATTCATTCAAACAGATTTATTTACAATTAATTTACAATTAATTTTACATACAGTGTCAGCCCCTGTGTCTAGCCTTACTCATTTAAAGTCCCACATTTCCTTCCTTCCTTGCTATATTTAATTAGGGATGGAGATTAGCTAGACACTCTATCAAGAACATTCAGTGGCAGATCCACTCCCTTTGCTTGTCCTATTTTTGGGTGGAAGACACCCGTTTTCGTAGGTCTGCCACTTCAGGTTCTTGTAGAAACGTAAATACTTATTTCTTTCAATATTATTCATTAAAATATTTTTTACAATTAATTAACATATTTCCATAATAATTTTTGCCGTTATTCTCCTTTGTTGTTCTGAATATTTAATATATTTCGGACAATCAGCTTTCTTCCCTTTCCAAATCTAATATTTATATTCAATATACAATTTAATCGAGCCCTTCAATATCCATTTTGAGTGTGATTGACCCGAGCTGTTTCAGGCTTCCTGCCCGGGGCTGCGATTGGCGGCCAGCCGCCTCCCCCTGGGCTCGTCTCTGTTTCGGCATCCGAGTTGGGGGGCGGGTTGTCACGCCCCCCATTGGCGCCATGTTATAGTTGCATGATGCGTGACGCCTCACGGCATCACGTTACCATGACAACTCTTTTCCAGTCTGTGTGACGTCAGTGGGCGGCTCTCTCCCACCGATGTCCGGTCTGACAGACCGGATACGGGAGGTGCTTCAGCCGCCTACATATACTGACGCCCAGCATTGCGTTGGCGTGGTTTCACTCCTGCTACCTCGGACATACGGTGTGGACGGACCTGTTCATTATCAATGGCTTCTTTATCCTCTGGTATTTCGGATATTTTCGATACAATCCTATTTTATTCACTAAACACTCTCCCTACTGAACACTCACTGCTCATTTGAACCTTGTCACTTTTTGCATGCACTGCAATAAGCCTCTAGCACTTCTTCTTTGGCATTTCTCTCGTTCTGAGCAGTTATATTCTTTCCTATTTCACTTCTATTGCCTGGTGAGATACTCTACTTCCATTGTTTCCAATAAGCACTGCATCTATTTACTCCCTTTCTGCATGCACCTTTCACTCCGGTGTTTAATCCTTTGCACACCTTCCCTGAGCCCATGGCCATGGGTATATGTTTGCTGGTATTGGTTCTCAATCTATACCTCATCACTATATGTTCTTTTACGTTTTATACTAAGCTCACACTCTCTCCTTGGGCCGATGTTATGTTTTTTTGCACTATATGCATATCTTCTGGCACATTTTACTTTCTGATCGGTTATTCATAGGCACATATTCGGGGTCCAGCTATTTGATCCTATATGCCTTATATAGCATGGATATTTTGAGAGTGTTTCCCTTCTCAATACATTAATTCCAATATTTATTTTATTTATTTATATATATTTTCAGATTGTGCTGGTTCCCAATGTGCCGTTGCCATCATTTTTTGAGCGACATCTGTAAAGCCCTTTACAAACGTTTACTCATGATTATTTAGTTCCTGGTCCCTTCCTCCCTATTGCCCTTGTGTGCTGGCGTTGAACCATGCCTCAGCCCCGGGTCAGGCTTCTTCTGGATCAGCTTGGGTCCTTCTATATCAACATGGATTGCTCTTGGATTCATGACACCGCATAAGTTAGTGTCTATTCCAACTCATTTTCCATTTCTCATGATTATATTAATTATTTAACCCACACTTTCATTTATAGATACATTATAATGCTCCTGATGAGTGGACGGAGGTCCACGAAACGCGTCGAGCTGACACTTTACTTAGACAACCCCATCCAAGGCTTCCTATAATTGAGCCGATTATCATCTAGACAATCCTATCCGATTTTTATCCCTAGATTTTGTGTATTTTTGCTAATAAAGTCTTTTATCAAATCTGTTTTAATGAATGATTTTGTTTATGTCATCCATGTATTTATTCTTATTTATATGATCCATTGTATGTATTAATATCTTCTAATAATATTTAGACATATCATGTTATAGATTACAATTGATTAATCAGATATTCGATTTTGTGTCAGCTCTCCATAGGTCTCCCTTTAACTGGGTTTATATAGGGTTTTGTTTTTTACATTATATATAATTGTGTACCTATGGAGTAAAACAGGACAGAATACAAAATAAAAGAATAGAAAAAAAAAACATAAAAAAAACTGAATAGAAAATAAAGGGATAAAATAGAAAAGAAAAGAATGGAGTAAAACAGAACAAAATAGATTAGCAAATAAAAGAACATAAAAAAATAGAAGAGAAAATAAAGGAATAGGATAAAAAAAGAATATAATAGAAAATAATAAAATAGAAAGAATATAGCCATCTTCTAAAATTCAAATTTCAAACAGAATAAATTTGAATTAGAATACAACAGAAAAAAAAAAAAAAAAGAATAGAAAAAAATAAAATAGAAAAAAAATAGAAAAGAATTAAATAAAATAGAAAGAATATAAGCTTTTTTCTGAAATACAAATTTCAAATAGAATAAATTTGAATTCAAATAGAACAGAAAAGTCAAGAATAGAAAATAAAAGAATAGAATAGACAATTGAAAAGAATAGAACATAATAGAACAGAATAGAATACAATAAAATAGAAAGAATATAACCATTTTCCAAAATTCGAATTGCGAATAGAATAAACTCGAATTAGAATAGAATAGAATAGAAAATAAAAATATAATAGAAAGTAAAAGAATACAATAGATGAAACAATAGAATAGACAGGAATAGAAAGAATATAACCACCTTCCAAAATTCAAATTTCGAAAAGAATAAATTACATTTCAAATGGAATTTAATCAACTCAAATTCACCAAATTCAGTCAATTTGAGTTGGAATTCTGAAAATAAATTAAACTAATTTATGTAAATAACAAATCGAAGCAAAAGCAATTTATTTTGTTCTGCACATGTCTAGAGCTGAGATCCAAACCAAGCAGA